>NC_081423.1:8931133-9231133 GCF_949786415.1 Peromyscus eremicus | reverse complement strand
CTCCATTGGAAGGCACCCATAGGCTCCAATCCAAGCCACACGAGAACTCCTGAAACCCGAGGCTGCCGTGCTTCAAGTCATCTGCTTTGTCAGAAGCCACCTGTAGTTAAAAGGTGGACTCTGTGTGTGTGTGTGTGTGTGTGTGTGTGTGTACGTGTGTGTGTGTACACGTGTGTGTGTGTGTGTGTGTGTATAGGTATGTGTGCAAAAGTGTTCTTCCTCATCCACTCGACACTTTGATTTTTGAGGCAGGGTCTCTCACTGACCAGGATCTCCTCAAGCAGGCTGGGCTGGCTGGCCAGTGAGCCTGGGGATCTGCCCGCCTCGCTTCCCCAGCTCTGGGATTACAAATGCGTTCTGCAATATCCAGGTTTTCACGTGAATGTCAGGGACCAAACTTGGATCTTCATGTTTGTGGGGCAAAGCACTTTACCAAAGGAGCCACTCCTCAGTCCCAGGAGTTGATTTCCAGTGAATGTAGAGCATGGTATCACCTTTGTCTTGGGTGTTTAAAGTAGACCAGGAAATGCTCTTCTGTGTCTCAGAGGCACTGTGGTTGACTGAAGAAGGCAGTTACCCAGATGGCGTTAAATCTGAGAAAACGAAAGTCAACCAAAGTGAGTTTGGACTGGATCCTGGCACACAACCCCTCCTTTTCAGTTCATCCAAGGGCACCCCTAAGTTCAACAAGGTTCCCAAGGACTAGCTAAGACAAGCTCCCACCCCCACCCAAGGCTGCCACCACAGACTAAATGTTCAGGAGTTCAGGCCTCTGTCACTATTTTTATATGTTTCTCTGTCTGAACTGTGAATCTGCTCACCATTCATGTCAGGGTATTTTTACTCAAGGGCTGCGGATCAAGGCTGTGGGTTGTTATTTTTTTTTCTCTAACCCTTTTAGGTATTTTAGGTGTCTAGATGTTTGTGTTCTCTGCTGCCCCCTGTTGCTCTTGACTGAGAACAGCTGGGTTTCCTCTGAAGGTAATTCTTAAAATAACAGTGACTGAAGGTCTTTCAGGAAAGGAGGACATTGGGTTCCTGGCTGTGGCTGGCCAGCGACACTGGCTTCAAATGAGAGTTGAGCTAAACAGGGACCAGCAGACACAGGACGTCCAGGGCTCATGGACGCCCAAAGGAGGAAGTGGACGGTTGTGAGCCCCTCTCCTGTTGCTGGGTTCTGCTGTTTTGGGGTTCCAGTGTCTGGTTACCTTCAGTTATGCACATATCCTCTTATTTCCCCATTGTCCAAGGTCTTGAACTAGAACTTGGAGCTTGCAGGGTGGAGGGAGTGTAGGGGCACAGTGAATGGGGAGTGTTCTGAGTTCTAGGGTGTCTTGGTTTCTTTTCTGTCTCTGTGGGGAAACACTCTGTCAGAAGTAACTCAGGCGAAGAAGGCTTACATAACTTCAAGGTATCATTCATCAGGTGGAGCTTGAAGCAGCTGGTCAAACTGTTTCCACAACTGTATCCACAGCCAGGAAGTAGCGAACAATGAACTCACTCAGCTGCTCAGCTTCTGTTCTCCGTTTATATGGCCCAGGATCCCTGCAGGGAATGACGCCACCCACTGAGGGCCAGTCTTCTCACCTTAACTTAGTAAGGTAATCCCCACAAGCCAGCTCAGAGACCCATCTCCAGGGTGACTCTAGTCTGGCAGGTTGACAACACTATCACATGGAGTTAGACTATTTCTCCAACTAGAAGCCTCAACTCTTAGCATCAGTGTGACTTGAAAACATCACTTAGTATCACCAGTATCTGTGAGATTGAGCTCTGGTAGGACCTGACTCCAGGTTTGGGTGAGAAGAATCACATGATGACACCATGCACAGCATGTTTGTCCTTTGTCTTTTTCAGTCTTTACCACACGCTTGTGAGCCACTCTCCAAGAGAACCCCATTTTATAACTAGAAAGCTGAGGGGCAGAAAGATGACTCAAAGGCACTTGCTACTAACCCTGGCAGCCTGAGTTGGATCCCTGGATCCCACATGTGGAAGGAGAGAAGCAACTCCTGCGAGATGTCCACTGACCTCCACACATACACGGTGTGTGTACGTGTGCATGTGTGTGCGTGCGTGCGTGTGTATGCATGTGTGTGTGTATGTGTGTGTGTGGTTGTCATATGTTTAATAAATGAGAAAGTTGTATTTAAAAACAAGAACGTTAAAATTGAAGGGTTAAGCATTCCAATACAGGGTTAGCATAGCATTTGAAAGATATTTCTGCTTGGTTTATTTATTTTGTATTTTTTTGTTGTTTTTGGAGCTGCAAACAATGGAAAACTCACTAAAAGAGACTTCACCATAAGGGGCATGCTTCTGTCATGCTTCTTCTTGGTAAACGGCCACAGGGATATTTTGATTTGCCAATGCAGGAGTACTGCTGGGAATCACATGGAGTCATACCTTGCCACCCTGTTTCCTGCACAGGCTTGCAGACCCCTCCTTTCATGGTAGAAGAAGGCTGCCACAGCTCCAGGTGTCATATTCTCATACAGTCCAAATCAAAGGCCTTCTCCTTACATTCAGATCCAAGGAAACAGCTATTCTAGAAGACGCTTTATGCATAGCCTGGTCTAAGGCAGTTCTCTGAAGATTGTCCAACGTTAGGGTGATGCTGCTCATCCAGCCACATTCTGAAGTGAGTCACATGCTAAGAGAAGAGGTAAGACTACAGTACACGATGGTGTGTGACTCGTGGCCAAGCTTTAGTGGTAACAGTGGGGTTGAGGGGAGGCAGAGGTTCTGCCACACTGGAGCACCTGCTCCTAGACCATAGGTTTCAGTTAAGAGTCTTTCTTGTGATCGGTGGTGAGGGCTTCCTTCCTTTTATCTCTCCCTTTTTATTGCATGTATGTGTGTACTTATGTGTGTGAATGTACATGTATATGTGCAGTTTTTATTGTATGTATGTGTGTACTTGTGTGTGTGTGAATGTACATATACATGCACAGTGTGTGGGGCCGGAGGACAACCTCAAATACCATTATTCAGCTGATGGTCATTTTGGAGCGTGGTGGTGGGGGGCAATACTTTCTCACTAAACCTGGAGCTCACTAAGCAGAATGGGCTGGCTGGCTAGTGATCCCCAGGGTTCCCCAATCTATGCACCCCCCCAGCTCTGGAACTATAAGCACACACCACTCTGCCTGACTTTTAAACACTGATTTTAAGGAGCAAACTCAGGTCCCTGAGTTTGCCAGGCAAGAACTACTGCTGCAGCCATCTGCTACCTCGTTCTTCTGCTCTCTGATTCGCATCCTTAACCCCCAAAGGACTTTCTACCTGTTCCCATCTTCTACACCCCAGTGAATACTGGCTTCCTTTGAGAAGAGCTGGCTTCATAGGAACCTGTGAACTTATTTGGAGGAAGAGTCAAGGAGAAACAAACTAAGCTGTTTGGTGCATTAAAAAAATTCCTTATTCAGTTATGATGTTCAACTTTAGAAAGTGATGGAAGGGTTGGTGTGTTCACTCGAATGCCCTGGCCCTGGCTCTAACCATATCCTGACCTTGGACCACCCTGTCTTCTGAGTATACTGTTAGCTCTCCTGGGAGTGTCATCCATGAGACGCCTTTTTGCTGAGTGTATTTGCACAGTGCACAGGACTTTCCAGTTTTCACTAACCCTCCCAGGTTCCCGTCATTTCCTAAATCTGAGTATGCCAGCTGTCAAAGATCAAGGATCTTCTCAGTTAGCCTCATAGCTCCTGAGAAATGAGTTAGTGGCATGGTCTGATTGTTCTCTCCCCTAGCCCTCTCTTCTTCTGTCTTGATATTGGGATTCTGAGGTCGGTACTAAGGTCACACACTTGGAAATATCAGAAGGACCCACCTCTGCGCGGAGTAGAAGACTTCAGCATTTTTCACTCCTCAGGAGGAGCGTCTTGAAACTCTACTGTTGCAGAGTCTGAGATCTCGAATGACTAATTCATTTTGACCTTGACCTATTTATTTGACTGAAGTGGTTAATGGCTGGATAACTAGACTCTGAGATGATATCTCAGTTTCCTTATGAAAACAGTGTGTGGGGGAGCTAGATAGTAATCAGAACTCATTTGCAGAAGTGATTTTCTTTCCCCGATCAATTTGCCCAAATCTACCCCGGTCCTCAGCTCGATCTCTTCATTCATTCACTCACACATTCATCTAATTTCAGGCACAGTGCTGGGATCCGGACACATGGACAGATACTCTATCTCTGGGGTTGGTATCTCTTTGCCATCCATATTCTACCCCTTCTAACCTTCAGCTCCAGGACCTCTCCTTTGCACTCAGATTTTGAAACAGAGTATTTGGAAGTGGGCTGCTCTGTCACTTGAATAGCATGTGTCTCTACGCTGTTGCTCTGTTATTATTGATCACCCTGCCTATGAATCCTCTACTGAAGAGTGTTTATGCAAGACCGCTACTATCCAGGCCATCCTATTGGGTTTGATTGAATGCTCGGGCTGATATGCAAAGGACTCTCTGATACTTCTCACAATGACAGCGTCCTTGTTCATTGAGGACCAAGTACTCTTTGGGATTTCTGCTAAAGCACAAACCAAGAATGGGTGTGGTGATAATGTGTTCCCCAAAATATTGTGCACCCTAATAAACTTATCTGAGGTCAGAGAACAGAACAGCCACTAGATACAGAGGCCAGAAAATGGTGGCACACACGCCTTTAATCCTATCACTTGGGAGGCAGAGATTCATCTGGATCTCTGTGAGTTTAAAGCCACACTGGAAAAAGCCAGGCATGGTGACTCATGCCTTTAATCCCAGAAAGCGAGCCTTTAATCCCAGAAAGCGAGCCTTTAATCCCAGAAAGCGAGCCTTTAATCCCAGGAAGTGATGGCAGAAAGCAAAAAGGTATACAAGGCGTGAGGACCAGGAACTAGGCAGGTTAAGCTTTCAGGCTTTTGAGCAGCAGTTCAGCTGAGATTCATTTGGATGAGGACACAGAGGCTTCCAATCTGAGGAAACAGGATCAGCTGAGGAATTGGTGAGGTGAGGAAGCTGTGGCTTGTTCTGCTTCTCTGATCTTGCAGCATCACCCCAATACCTGGCTTTGGTTTTTATTTTATTAATAAGAACTTTTAAGATTCGTGCAACAAATGGGTGTAAAATCCTTGGTTCCTGTAAAGCACAGAGCTCACAGCCGTGCTTATTGACCTGCTGAAGTCCATGTTAGTTGTAGTGAAATGCAATAAGGTGGAAATGGCTGTTTTCATTATATCCGAAGTCATTGTCAGGGAAGTCATTTATTATTGTTTGCCAGTAAGAGATGGAGTTGGAAGAATACCATCATTTTAGTTAGGTCTTGTAATAGACCTAAATCTACTTATTTATTTATTTTTGTTTTTTTGAGACAGGGTTTGTCTGTGTAGCCCTGGCTGTCCTGGAACTCTGTATTTCTAGACCTTGAAGTTGCAGAGATTCCTCTGCCTCTGCCTCAAGAGTGCTGGGATTAAAGATGTTTGCCAACATGCCCTGATCTAACTCTAAACTCTATTTTATTACTTTGAGCATGAACAGATGTTTGTCAAGCTAAACCAAGTTATGTTTAATCAGAGTGCTTCCCCTCTTGCATTAATGCGTGTGTGTGTGTGTGTGTGTGTGTGTGTGTGTGTGTGTGTGTGTGTGTGTATACCTGTGGGGTTGGGAGAACAACCTGTGTGCTCCTTTGTTTGGCAGGGTCTCTCATTGGCCTGGAGCTCACCAAGTAGATGAGATTGTCCAGTGAGCTCCGGGGATCCTCCAGTGTGGAGGATTATAAGTGTGGCATGCCATGTCCAGTATTTTCTTTTCCTGGGGTCCGAGGGTGGAACAGGCCTTTGTGCTTCTATAACAGGAAATTAGCCAGCTGAGCCATCTCCCCAACCCAAGCGGCTACCCTTCTCTAGGGTACAACGGGGTTCCGTGGACACAAAAGCAGCAGTGCATCATGGCGTCTTCTGCCTTCCGTCCTCTCATGTGAGGAGCGCTCTGTTGTTACAGAAGGAATAGGTAGAAGGTCCAGAAAATACAGAGCTGAGACCCACGAAACAAATTTATAACAGCGATCATGTGAGTTAAGCCTCCCAACCACTGGGAGGTTTGCTTCAAAAGATGATGCAGAAAGGGGAAGGTGTGGGGGCAGAAATGAGAGAGGCGTGCCTCAGGAGAACAGAGGCAAATTGGGCGGGAATCTAGTATCTGTCAGCAAATTTGGATTATGAGAGGAAAAGACAGATGAGGAGAGATTTGATTTCCCCACCTATGAGGACCTTGGAACTACCACATGGTAAGGAACACATTTTTAGGAAATTTCCATCGGATGAGAAGGCAAGAATTAAAACAGGACCCACCCACCGTATGTGTGTGTGTGGTCACCTCGTGCCACCATTACTATTTAACACGGCATTTCACCTAGGTGTGGCCTATATCCTGTCTATGTGTGTACACAGATAGAGCCACAGTGAGAAGCTCAAACTTCAGAGGTAACTGTGACATCTGTGTATGCATTCATATGAGGGAAGTTCTCATCACTTTACCCTGTATTTGTTGAAGACCGCTTAAGCTGGGCATGATGAATTACATGTTTATGATCCTAGCATTCCATCAGCTGAGGCAGGAAGATTGTCTGGAGTTTGGAGTCAGCTTGGGCTAGGTAGTGAGAACCAGGCAGGCTAGCCTGGGCCAAAGAGTTACACCCTTTTTCAACCGTACCTCTCTAAGTTCCCTCAGAAGGTGGCATATATATTTCTTCATACCATAAATGTTTCTAAACAATAGTATTTTGGATACCATTTTGGATAATTACACAGTGTTCCATACCACAGAGCTTCTTCTTTGTTGGGTATTTCAGTGGTTACTCACATAAATATCTATGTGTTTAGCTTGCATCCACTGTTTTTTTTTTTTACAACTTCTGGACCAGTTGTAACAAAATTTCATAGAGTAGACTTAAGAAGTATATAATGTCAGGAATTTAAGCTCATTATCTATAAGAAAAAATGATCATAAAAACCTCTTCCTCTGACTCACTCAAGCAGAAAATTTACCTCCTAGTTATTTTGTTTTTCCTCTTTTCAGCCTGGTTGCATCAGATGGTTCGTGCCTGTTTTCCTCAGGAACACTGCAGTGACTCTAGAACAATATGGAACATGCTGTCAATAAGGGCTCTGCACAGACGGCTTTCTGTCGCACACATGTTGATTACTGAGAGCAAAGTGATTAATCCTCCTCTCCGGTGTGCCTTAGTAATCTTCCTTTGTCTCTTAGCAGAAATTTTCTAGATGAGTTTTTCTAGTGATACATAAACACATTAATCATTCGCTTCTCTATTCAATGTCCATCCATCCTTCACTTTATCCAACTATCCACGAATCCATGCATCTCTTCATCTATCCATCTATCCATTCTTCCATGCACGATGTATTCACACCCAGATATTCCTTCCATGATCTATGCTATCCCTCAATCCCCCATCCTCTCTCCATCATTCATGTATTCCTTATCTATTGATATATCTTTCCATCCCTCTCATCCATTCCTTCCATTATCTTTTACAATCTATGAGGGACTTTGAACAACTTGAAGATGTTATGCAGAGTGACCCAGTGTGATTGTATTTTAGTTATATATATTCCTGGGAGGAACTTGAGTCTCCTCAGCTAGTACTTTCTGTTTTTTGACAGACACCTGAGGGCTGGCCAAGTGTCTGTTATTGGGGGTGGGGCACACTGATAAAGATGCAGGGATCAATTAGTCACTTGGTACAGCAGGGGAAAATATTGTCAGCTTCAAATTGGGCAGTTTACATAAATAAGTGAAGATGACCACTGAGGACTCAGAGCATCATGCACTTTGCACAAAGAACCTCGCTGAATCCTGGACACTTAACAAAGACATAACACTGTATCAGCTTCCCATAGCTACTATAACAAATGTGCACAATCTTAGTGGCTTAAACTAATGTGATTTGTTCCCTTAGGGGTCTGGAGGTCATTGTCTTAGGAATATTTCCTTAGATTAAAAGGATAAGATAGACAGAGCACTTTTCCTTGGGGAGGTTTGGATGGGGTCTACTTCATAACTTCTCTAGATTCTAGACATCACCTGCTCTGCTAGGCTCCTGACCTCCTTCTCCAACCTGAAAGCCCAAAAAGGAGGTCAAGTGAATCTTACCCCATATTCCCTTATTTCTCTGTGTCTCTCTCCCACAGTTTCAGACAGCAATAGTTAGATTTGTCTCCCCTTGGTAATCCAGCAAATATTCCTGTTGTTGAGTCAACCTGAATTCCCCATTGCTATTGGTAGGTTTGGGGATTGCAACAGGGGGTTCTGTAGTCTGACTTCTTCTGGAAAGACATGAACAAATAGCTACTTAACCCAGATAAGGTACTGAAAATACACAGAAGGAAGGTTTCCACCCAAGTCTAGCTGGGTGAACAGTTAAATTTTTGAGGGTTATTACAGAAATATGGGTGAGGAGTTACTTTCAAGAACATGAACAACTCAGAGCAACTGTGTCACTGATAAACCCACCCCAGCACAGAGGGTGACTTACAAAAGATGTATCCCCAGAATTCCCCACTTGATGTGTATGTAATTCAGCAGGGTTGACAGTCTTTCTCTCCCCTGCAGTTCTTTTATTGCTTGTATAACCTTTGGGGAAGGGCCTTATGACTTGTAAATTTCAGGATCTTTCTGAGACTTGTGAGTTTTGTTTACTTTCAGACCCTTGTAGGTTCCTTTTATTTTCTGAGTTTTAAGGAGCCTCATACCAGGAAGCCAGGAAGAAATGTTTAAATTTTAACAAACAAATACACAACATCTATGTGAGGACATTCTTTCGAAGACCATGAATTACTATCTCTTCACTCTTGCCACACTATTATCAACTACTGAGGGTTGAAACTGAGATCTGAACCATTAAGTGTCTGTCTCCAAAGACAGCAGGTGCTAAAAGGTAAATCTCGGCCTGATGTGGATGATCAAGGGAGGTGGAAAAGTCTCCAGTTCTGATGATCTCATAAATCAATGAGTTTTACTCCAAGCTCTAAAGCCAGAGCTTACCATATTGACCTTTCCTCTTCAGATGCAGAGCATAGCCCCCAAGGCAGGGTTTTCTGTTCTTTTGGCAACCTAACATCTCTAATTAGCTCCATGGCCTCAGAGTGCAGTAAACAAACCACAGAAGGACTCCTCTTTTTCTTTTGTTTTCTTGCCCTTGAGTCTCCAAGCTCTGTAAATGGAGGGTCTGTGGTGGAGGGAGGTCTCATAGTTGCTGGCCTCTTTATCTGTGTCTTCTCCGAGGATAAAAGCCATATTGCTCCCTGACTCCATCCCACCCCTACTAGCCCCTGTTTACCTGTTCTGCAACACCTCACTGGGCCTCCTCATGTGTCCAATGCATGCCCTTCCCCCTTGACCCTGTGAAGGCTGATTCCTTATCCCTACTGGGAGCATTCATTAATCTAGAATAGTGGCTCTCAACCTGTGGGTTATGACCCCTTTGGGGGTTTATGTCCCTTTCACAGGAGTTGCTTTTCAGATATCCTGCATATCAGATATTTACATTATGATTCACAACAGTAGCAAAATTATAGTTATGAAGTAGCAATGAAAATAATTTTATGGTTGGGGTCACCACATGAGGAACTGTATTAAGGATTGCAGCATTAGGAAGACTGAGAACCACTGGTCTAGGTTTTTGAATACCAAGTTTTCACTTCTCTAACTCCCCCTTCCCCACTTAAATAAATAAAATCAACCTGCCAGAATCTCTCATTATACTTTTTCCTCCCTTTGTAGATCTCACCAATTTTGTAATTAATATCTTTGCAAGAATTTTATCTCTTTTACAGAAGTAGGGTTCTCTGTCTATTGACATTTGACCCTTTCAATTAGTTACACAACAGGGACTCAGTTAATACTTATTGAGTAGATGCTCCTCTAGTATATTTGCTTTCTTATACATCCAGTTACCAGTCTATTTATCCACATGTACACCTATCCATTCATCCTTGTATCTACATAGTCACACATCTATACACCCATCTGCACATCTATATACCCATCTACCCATCCATTTATCCACCCATTTATGTATCTACTTATCCACCCACACATTCACCACATACACATCCACCCATCTTTCCACACTCATTATCCAACATCCATCCATTTTCCACCCAGTTATTCATCTACCTATCTATGCACCTACCCACCTATCTGCTCACCTTCCCAGTACCTACATAGCTGTCCATTCATCTATCCATCTACCTAGGAATCTACCATCCATCTATCAACCAATCCATCCATTATTCATCCATCCATCCATCCATCCATCCATCCATCCATCCATCCATCCTCCCTCCATCTATCATCCATCCATCCACCATCCATCCACCATCTATCCATCCATCTATCCATCCATCCATCCATCCACCATCCACCCATCTACCCATCCTCCATCTACCCATCCATCCTCCATCCATTCATCCATCATACAACAACCATTTTCACCTACCAACTCACCTATTTAGCCTCTTTAAAGACTTACTTGAGCTCACCTGGAACTCCTTCCTGATTTCCCCATCGTCCTTTCTGTTTTCTCCTTTATCTTAAGTCCACAGTGGCATGTCATAGTGATACTCCCAGGAACCTTCTGAAGCAGTGGTTCTAAACATCTCTGTCTTGAAATTGTCAAGACTGGCTGTGAGAATCCACTTGAAGTCCATGAGGTCTGGAGGTAGTGACACAGTCCTGGTTTACTAACTCTGAACTTAGCTGCCTTCTTGTTCCTTCTGGTATGCCCCAAGTTTGCCTAAAGAAAGGGAGGCCCTGGTGAATTCAAATGCTATACAACTTCATTACAGCATGTTACCCTTCTGGTTTCTTCATTTTTCAAGGGAACTGATTGCCTCTAAGAAGGCAGTCTATTTGATGTCTTCATTGAAGGTTCTGGGAGGAACAGGTGTTAGGAGCTGCAGTTATCCTCATGGTTTAGGATTTTAATGTAAACTGATTAAAATGAGCAACATGCTATTTTACCATAAGTAGTAGAAATTATTTAAAAATCCAACATATGTTCATATCTAGACAAAGGGTGTGTCAAGAAACTCAAAGGAGTATTTTCAAGTTATGGGATGCAGGGGTTGAATTAAGGGTAGAGATCAAATGTGACTTTAATCTTGTGTAGAGTGTTTTAGTAAAGAAAAGGTATTCATGTGTTGGATAATTTCATTGTAACTTTTTTGTGGACAGTGGGTATAAAGGGTATGAAGCTCCTGAGTTCTGTATACAGTGGGGTCATTTTTCTCCACTGTTCAAACCTGCTAGATTTTACAAGGGTAAAACAACACTTTCCTCATGGGGATGATTTACATTCTTTAGCAGATTTCTAAGTTGATTTTCTTCCTTTCTCTCTCTCTCTCTCTCTCTCTCTCTCTCTCTCTCTCTCTCTCTCTCTTCTGTCTGTCTCTTTCTCAAGAACAAAGAGCATTTATTCCAGCATGCAGGGGTCAACACCTGTACAAAATGGCAATGACCTTGAGAGGAGCATGCAGGCTCCTTTCAAGCACAACTAAGGGAATAAAGCTAAGTTGATTTTCTAGTGAGTGGTCTTCTAGGCTGATCACCCCACTATGTCCATGAAAGGTCTCAAGCATACATGAGAAACTGATTAGGGAAGAGGCTTCTGGTTTTGATTTAAACTGTCCTCCAATGGCAAATCTCCCTGTGTCTGGGCTGGGCAACTCCTCCTTGGATGCACTTGCCACAGAAAAGAGAGACCAGGCACTTCTCTGTGTCAGCTTCCTTCTTTGTTGTGCTTCCAGGAGCCACCATTCCAGATGAAGGGAGACAGTTCAGAAAGTGACTCTGAGTGGAAATCCCCTGTCTAATTTCCTCTGGTCTCCACTCAGAGAGAAGCACCGAGCCATGGAAACAGTGTCAGTGTAAAGTCCACAATGCCTAGACTGCTGGAGAAAGGTGGAATTGACCAGTTTGAGGCACACATATGACCCACACCTGTAATCTCAGTACTCAAGCTTGAGCAAGGATGTAGTATGACTTTTCCCTGGGGAGATGAACAAACCTGTATTCACTTCAAATAGGACACTGATCACTGACCACAGAAACATATCTACCCAAGTCTAGTTCGCTGAAGAAATGAACTTATTGGGTTTCTTATAGCACGAGTGACTTGGCAGGGGGTTTCATTGGCATGTCCTTCTGACCCTTGGCAATCAGTTACTTACATGACCTGGGGAGGAGCCTCCCTCAGGAATCTTGTAACTTTCCATGGATCTTATGAAGATCCTTTCCTCTCTAAAAGGAAAAGTTTGAATTCAGAGTGAAGCTATATAACATAAGAGGATGGCCAGTTTGAGGTCAGCTGAGGCTATGTAGTGAGACCCTGTCTCATAAAACAAAACCAACAAACAAAGAACAAACCAACTAAAAATAAGAACAGCCAAAAGAAGAGAGAAGAGAATCAGTCTGCAGGGTAATGGAGATACAGATGTTTGCTAGTACAGCAATATGGAGCTTCCTGTAGGGTAACAGGGAGATACAGATGTGTGCTAGAATGACAATATGGAGCCTCTTGCAGGGTAACGGAGATATGGATGTGTGCTAGAACAGCAATATGGAGCTTCCATTTGAAGATGGAGTGAATGGTTTTAGGAGACCATGAAAGACAGTGCTACCTCTGAGGCAGGCAGTGAGAACACATTCTGAAATTGTAGTCAGTTGGAGTTTTGATTCCAAGCCCTACCAAGTCCACAGCACAGATCACCAGCACCTTCTCCCTTCTCCATCTCTGTTCCCTCATCTGAACTTTGAAAATAACGATCGTGTGGACCTCACAGTTCTACTGGGAGCCTTCTATGAAGTCGGGTGTGTAGATGCTTTGGTGCCTAGTCATGGTATAGTCACATATCATATAACATTATTTTCTCAGTTGTTGACAAAGATTAGAGTTAATGAGGCTTAAATAAACTTGAGTAGACGTGGGATTGCTTTCCATATATAAGACTGAAAGTTATTTTTGAGAGCTAATATACCAATGAGCAAGGATTCAAGATGGTGAATCCTTTCCAGCACTTCAAGGGAAGTAGGACATTTAGAGCATCCCTTTGTATCCAGGGCTGGGATGCCATGAAATCCACCCATCTTACGCTTGTCACAGATGACATCTGCATGTCAGATACAAGTTGACTGAATGAGTGGGCCAACCCTGATTAAGACGTTCCAGAATCTTCTCAGTCTCCCCTCTCACTGTGTGGGTTCTCACGCTAGAGAAGAGGCTGGCTGTATGGACAGCAGGGGCAAGCGCTTCATGGTACCATTCATTCAGGAAGGCAGACCTGCTAACAAGCTTGAATGGGAAGGATAGTACTCTGCCTTTGCACCTTGCTCTCTCTACCTCTCATGAGTCCTTTCTGGAAGGAAGAGAGAAAAGAAGCCAAGGTGCATTGGCAGAGAACACCTAGAAGAGAGTGAGATGGAGGGTCTGGCCAGTGGCCCTGGCTTTGGACTATTGCTGAGATTCTGGTGTTTTGGAGGCTAGCATGACGGTATGTCCTCAATGAGGGTCGGGAGGTGCTGTATAGCCTCCTAGTGACTTTCATCAGGGTCCAAATGAAGTCTAGCCTTCATGTTTTACCTTTGACCTTTGAGTCTCCAGTCCTAGCCACCCACTCCAGAGTAAAGCAAGCACCTAATTGTCCCAAAGCTGGCTTTTTTAGGGTTGAGGATGATGGTCGTACAGTTGGATCATCACCACGTGTCGTTTTTTGACTTTGACTCCATGTTGTCATGGGAACAGAACATGGCTTGTTCATAGCAAATGACCTTGCCATTGCTTTCCCCCATGTTCTTAGTGTGCAGAAGTTATTTATAAAAGCATGGCAGGAAATCCCAGGAGAGGGCCATTGTTCTGCTGAATCGTTCCCCGAGGAAGAGGAAGAGGAAAGAGGAGGAAGAAGGAAAGACAAACAGAATGAGATTTTAAAAAACTGAATTAAATTATTCAAAAATTCTTCCAAATATGTTTTTAAGTTATGTAAAACCATGTTTCCTCAGCCATGCTATGCTCAAAAGGACCTCAGGGTTTCGTGGGGGCTGCGATCACATTTGCTCAGCATTGCTCTCAGTGGCAGCCTGTTTCTGTAGACCTTCACCTTTGCTGGAGGGTATTTTAGCAGCACTTTTGGAGTTCCAGAAGAAACATGGCTTTGCAAAATCCTCTGCCTCTGCTTTCTCCATGGAGGAAATTAAGAATCTTGGGAAACAAAGCCTCTGAATCCACGAGTCATTTTCTCTTCATGCATTAGCGTCAGCAGTGTTGTGGTTTACCCAATAAAGCTGTTTACCCTGAGCTATCCAAGAGCTATCACCATCTCCTCATCAGGATAGGAGCTGGGGAAAAGGCTTTGTAATGAACAATGTGTCTGGTGACCCACTGTGTGTCAGATTTGCTGACTTTAGTGATCAGTGGGCTACCCAGCCTCACCTAGGAAAGAGTACACCAAACGTCCATTCTCGGTCCCACTGAAACAGCCCTTGTGTTTGAATAAGGTCCTTTGGTAAGTTGGATGGATATGAAAGTTTTGGAATTTCTAGGGAAATTCCAGTCAAATTGCTGTCCCTAGAATAGCACATCATCACTTGGTTTTTTGTTTGTGTAGGTAACATATACGTAGAGGTCAGAGAACATCCTCGGCTGTACCATGCACCTTCTTTTAGAGGCAAGGTCTCTCACTGGCCTGGAACTTACCAAGTAGGCTAAGCTGCCTGGCTGGTGAACCCCAGGGATCTACCTGTCTCAGCCTCCCCAGTGCTGGAGTTGTAAGCATCCCATAATCATGCCTAGGTTTTTCACGTGTATTATAGAGATTTAATTCACATTCTCATGCTTGAAAGACAAGCACTAAACCAATTAAGCTGCTTCCTCTGCCTTACATGGACTCTTTGTTTAGAGACACAGATTTTCGGGCCTTACTCAGAGTCTCTAGGGTGGTACCCATGAGGCTGGTGCTCAGGATGATCCCTCCCCGAGCTAAAATGTGAGAGCCCATGCCTTGTGATTGTTTTCATTTATCTCACGCATTTGATAAAACAGTGTGAGTCAACAGGTAGAAGATAATTTGCCCAAGGATGTGTAAGTGGCCAAGACAGGGATTTGAACCTAGAAAATACTGAGACCTCACCACTTTCTGTGATACCTAGCTCACGCCTCAGTGTCTTCATCTGTGTTCGCCTTCATCTGTGCTCTCTGTTGCACCACCACACTCCAAAATCTCGAATTTTTCTTTCTTAAATGACTTTCTCTCCCCCCTCTGTGTGTGTGTGTGTGTGTGTGTGTGTGTGTGTGTGTGTGTGTGTGTGCCTATGAGTTTCTCTCTTGGGAGGGAGGGGAAAAGGAGAGAGGGAGCTGGATGGGAACCTAAAGGTCAGAGAAGAGCCTTGGGTGTCAGTCCTTGCCTTGCACACTTATTACATGAGGCAGGGCCTTTTATTGTTCACTACTATGTGCTCCAGGCTAGCAGGTCTGCAAGCCTCTGGGTATTTCCCTGTTCGTACCTCCCATCTCACCATAGGAACAATTCGATTACAGATGCACAGTGATGTGGTTACCTTTATGTGCTTTCTGGAGATCTGAACTCAGGCCTTCAGGCTTATGTAGCAAACTCTTTTACCCCCTGAGCCATCTGCCGGGCCCTAAATATTTCCTTTGTTTCTATCACCCTGTCTACCATTAGAGTATAAGTTTGCCAGACACTGTAGATTGACCTAATATGTCCATTTCACTGTTGTCTCATGTTATGTGTAGAACCTTTAGCAGGTATCAGTCGGTTTTGGAAAGGTAGGAAATTGGGCTCCACCCTCAAAAGGGTGCACCTGAGAGTGCACTTCTAACCAGTTCCCATTCAAAGCTCTCCCTGTGCGTCTGTAGCCTTCTCTTGGAGTACCGCGGCTGTACTGTACTTTTCAAAGGCAATGGAAGTGGCGGTGAAAGTGTGTGGTGGGGGCAGGGGGCGGGGCCACAACTTGGTGCTTCTCGATGCCCTTCATCTCCTGGAGTTCCACACACTTTGCAAACTTCGCCTCATTAATCTTCCCCTCTCCGGGAGGGCTTGGGAGGCAGACACTGCTACCTTTATTTCACAGATGGAGAGGCAGCAGTGCCGAGGGGATGTGACAGGCCCAAGGTCACCTAGTGAGTCCCTGGGATGAACCCAGAATAGAAACTCGGCCGCCTGCAACAAATCCTGCACTCCTCTGGCTCCTGTGAACCTCGCAGCCTGCACACTGGCTAAGCCTCTTCATGGCCTCTCTAGCCGTACCCACAAGCACTGCCTCCAGAATTAGCTTCGTGTCTGTAACCCCACACCCCCCCCCCCCCCGAGACCCAGGCCCAAGGTTAGCACTAAATATCCTTGAGTTCCTTGTAGCATGCACTTTGTAACGATTCCAAGTCAGGAGCAATCACTTACAAAAACATGAATTCTGCGGAAGAGCTGCCTCACCGTGTGGTTGCTGCCAAAGGCTGAGCCAATCTCCACGCGCCCTTCCCTTTGTGCCTCTGAGTCTGTGTGTTCACGGCTCTATGATCACTGCTGACACTTGTTACAGACCGCAGCTCAACTGAGAATGGAGGTGGGTTGGTTAGTAGAATCATTCACTTCACCAGCTCCTGCGGTGATTTGGTTCAAACCCATGTTGGTAAATTGCTAAGTAGAAAGAGGTGGACCGGCTTCAAGGAGCCACCTTCTCTAGATACTTTGTGAGTAACCTAGGAGAGCTGCTGAGTCAAGGGAGGGCTTAGGCTGCTCCCTGAGCCCTGCAGTTCTGATGGTTTAATTCAACAGACCATGGGCTAGGTGGGCGGATTCCCAGTTCCGCATTAGGCAAGGAACATTCCTCCATCTGGCTGAGAGTCTGTCGAGTTATTGGACTGTGATGGGCAGTGTGCTTTAGAATTTACATAAAAGGAAATGTGGTTGAACTTGATTTGTTTCTTTTCATTAACTAGCCTGCCTCCTGTCCAGGGGGAATGGAGAAATCCATTTGGTTCTGACAAAGCAGAAACTGGTCAAGGTAAGCATTAGGATGGGTCACCATTTGTTTGAGTTGAACTGTGCGTACTGGTCCACTGTGCTTTGGGATATAGGTGATTTCATCATGGCACCATAAACAGCCTCCCTAGACACCAATGATGTGGGAATTGATAATGAAGTCCTGTAGTTTGTATTGACATGAAAGGGTTAGTTATGACTGTTTCCATGGATATCAATTGAGACTTGAGTCAATTTTTTTTCATATGAAATACTCCAAAGAAATAGCTTTGTAGAGGAATAAAGCAGAGGGTTGCTTGTCAGGTAGTGGTGGAAGAGGAAATGGAAAGACACATCTAACGAGTGTAGGGTATTGGGACTGGACGGAGGTGGTTGGACAATGTTGTGAATGTGCTAAGTGCCACTGAACACCTCACTTTTGAATAGTGAGGTTTTTATCTTACAGTTCTCCTACTCATGTGGTTATTAAAATTTACAAAAGTGTCTGTGGAGTAGGATGTTGAGTTCTTAGGCCAAATGCCAAGGAGTGGTATAGCTGGGTCATATGGTAGATTGATTTTTAAGTTTTTGAGGATTCTCCGTACTGATTTCCAGAGTGACTACACCAATTTGCACTCACACTGATGGTGAATGAAGGGTGTCTTTTGGCACAACATCACCAGCATCTGTTGTCAGTTGTTCTGTTGATCTCAGCCATTCTGATTGGGCTGAGATGGAATCTCAAAGTTGCTTTAATTTGGACTTCCCTACCTGCTAAGGATGATGAAGTCTCTTTGAGGTATTTCTTAGCCAATTTATGTCTTCTATTGAGAACGCTCCATCTAGAGCCCTATCTTATTTTTTTATTGGATCACTTGGTTCCTCAACTCTTTGTTTTTTGAGTTATTTGGATATCCTGGATATTAATCCTTTAACAGATGTGTAGCTCAAAAAGTTCTTTTTAATTTTGTGGGTTCCTTCTTCACTTGCTTGATTGTTTCCTTAGCTATACAGAAGCTTTTTAGTCTTATGAGTTCCCAGTTGTCAATGGTTGGCCTTGATTCCTGGGCAGATAGAGTCTTGTTCATAAACCCATTCTGTTCCTGTATCTTGTAGGATACTACCTGTGTTTTCTTCTAACAGTTTAGTGTTTCAGGTTTCAAATTGAGATCTTTGACAAACTTGATATAATTTTTGTGCAAGGTGATAGATACAGGTCTAATTTTATTCTTTTACATGTGGATATCCAGATGTTAAAGATGTTGTCTTCTCTCCAGTGTGCATTCCCCTCCTTGTCAACTATCAGGTGACTGTAGTTACCAGTACTAATGTTGGGTCTTCTATTTTGTTTTTGTGCCAGTGTCATTCTTTCTATATTACTATAGCTCTATAATTTATCTTGAAGTCTGTAATTAGCAATCTCTCAAGTATTCTTTTTTCTCAGGTCTGCTTTGGCTATCTGGAGTCTTTTCTGTTTGTCCAACACAGAGTGGTTAGCCCTGAAACCACATACAAACCCACAACAAAAACACACTCAGCAGATTTTACACGTGCGCGCACACACACACACACACACACACACTTGTATGTAACAATGATAATCAAAGAAAAGGGGTTATCAATTTGAAAGTGAGGAAAGGACATGAGTGTTTGGAGCAATGGCAGCTTGAAGACGCTAGGAAGAGAAGAGAGAGCAGGATGGATGCAATTCAGTTTCCATTAAAATGGATTGAAAAGAATATTGCATAAGTTAACTAAATAAAAATGAAAGGGAAGAAAAACTTCACCCACCTAGAATTAAACATGGAATTTTTTTTCAAAAAATCCCCTATACCAAGTGAAAACAAACTACCACTGTTCATTGCTCCCTTTCTGCGACGGCCCTCCTCCTATAACATAAAGGAAGGTTTGTAGTATTCTTCATTTCCATGGTGGCAGAGGTCTTTTATTTTTCCTCAGTGGACCTCACAGAAAACAATAAAATTAAAATGCGAGCATTTGTTTTGCTTTGCCAGCAATGCTTATGGAACCTTGTTGTTGAGGTTTGAATGTAACATGTCCCTCACAGACTTGTGTGTTTGACCTCTTGGTACACAGCTGGGTATGCAGCTCAGGAAGTTGTTGAACCTTCAGGAGGCGGAGCTTCACTCACAGGGGAGGTGAGTCACAGGGTGTGCCTCACGTTCTGTCTGCTCTCTGCTTCCTCCACTGTGGATTGTGAAGCCAAGCAAATCTTTACCTCCTAAGCTGCTTCTTGTCCTGTGTTTAGTCACATCAACGAGAAAGGTAATAACTATGTTTATGCATGCCAAGTATGCCCTCTGCCCCAGAGTGACACCTCCATCCTAATGAAGTGGGTCTGGATCATTGTTTCTCCAAACAAGTGGTACAACTTGGAGTTGTTGAGGATTCAGGAGTGAAGGAGATATCGAAAGAGGGATCTGTGCAGTGTAGGACTTAGCAATTTCGAGGAGTTTGTATACTTATTCTTTCTTAGGATAGATAGTAGGCACAGGCATCAGGGATGAGATAAGACTGACAGCTTTAGATGAATCTCAGTGGAAAGCAAATCTCACTGTTTTGTGCTTCTAACAAATACTCTAATGCTTTGGGAGATCTCAGGCCCCTCCATCCACCACTCACACTTCGTGGTATGTGCACAGGAATTTATGGTGCATCCGAAGTTCAAAACAATCATCTCAGATTCATTTTGTCCTCATAAAATATTCAGTTTCTATTGAATTTCTATTGTAGGTCCCAGGATTTACAGGCACCATGAACTTGAGAGCTGGAGCAGCCCTGTGGTGGAGGGACTGTGCGAGCATCATAAAGAATCTTAAAGTTAGCAATCATCATGAACTTGCCTGCTTTTACAAAACTGAATAAAAGAAGAGAGCTAGATTTGAATCTCAGATGGCTTGAACACAAAGCTTGTAACCTTAGTAATCGGTCATGAGGGAGCAGTTCTAAAGTATTCTTATGTGGTCAAAGATTATGGAGTGCCCCGAGGTACTGGTGGCAAGCTTCTCTGTAGGTCCATGGGGTCTTTGCTGCTCACAATAGTGAATGTACTTGCTATTCCAAGGGGGAGCTCCTCTTGCAGAGTTTCAGAACCACTTAGCACTTCAGTTGCAGCTTTATCATTTGCTCTATCCAGGTATTAGCAATTGGACCTTGGCCAAGCTCTGCAAACCATGGCTTCTTCTACAGTGTAATCAAATAGTGACTTCCTTATAAGGCTGTTATTGGAATTCCAAATGCTGATACCTATGAGAATATCACATCTAAAGGGGGTGGCTTTCCCTTTCTCACTTCCTACCTCCAGAAAGAGCCTTAAAGGACTTTGTGGAAACAACTGCCCCTGTTGCACCTCAGATTCCCTCTCTCCACTGAAGACAATGGTAGGTGTCACAGAGCATTAGCCGGTGTAGGATATCCTCAACTTAAGCATGAAGTTCTTATGTGTGCGTGTGTGAATTGGGTTTTATTAAAGACATCCTGAGGGTGAGGTCATGGCCAATACTGTAAGGTTCTTTCCCTATAATCATGAGGACCTGAGCTCAATCACCAGAACCTATGTAAAACCTGGGATGATAATGCACATCTGCAATCTCAGAACTGGGATGGCAGGGACAGGAAGATCATTGGGGCTTGTGGCCAGCCAGTCTAAGGACTCAGTAAGCTCCAGATTCATTGAGAGACCCTGCCTCAAAAACAAGATGGGGAGCAACTGAGGAAGACACTCAGTGTTGACCTCTAGCTTCAAAACACGTGCACACACATACATGAATATGTACCTGCACACACACACACACACACACACACACACACACACACGTGCACCTGAGCATGCACATCCCCCCACAATTATGTGTGTGTGTGTGTGTGTGTGTGTGTGTGTGTGTATGTGTGTGTATACACACACATATAGAAAAGGTAGCCTGTAAATAGCTTTCCTTGGGTGTAGTAATGCTTGTGTGCTGTGCTGTACTCTGCTCTTTTGATGATTTCTATTGCCCTGGAACCCAAACCCAAGGTCCAGTCATACACATATCCTCAGTCTCGTTTGGCCTTGTCAGCAGGGGCAGTGAGACCTGCCGGGCCGGGCTGGCCACTCCTGGAAGCTGATAACTGTGCCAGCACCGGAAAGAAACACGCTGCCGTGGCCGGATGCCGAGGCCTGGTGTGGGGTTGATTGCTCCGGCTTGGGAGTGTTCTCTGAGAGCTCCACTTCCTCCTAATTAAAACCCAAGATGCTGTGACTGTTGCCCTTGTCGGATTTGTTTCCTACACATGTAGCACAGTGGCCCGATTTCACTTCCTCATAATTAAAGTGTTCTGAACAGCAGTGTGAGTCCTGACCTGAAAGAAGTTATTAGAATGATCTGCCCTCCAACAGTAAAGGCGTACACCCAGAACTGTGTGGAGCTTAAACTGCTTCCACTTCCTTCCTGCTCTCTTTTTCCTTCTTAAAACAAATATCAGGGCACCATTAGACCCAGACTATTTGTTAATTGCTCTAAGATATTAACTCCAACAGTGTATAAACCTCTTCCTTCTGTTTTGAAATAGGGTCTCCTATTGCCTAGGTTAGCCTCAAACTCAACTATGTACACAAGAATGATTTTGGACCCTTGATCCTCCTACCTCTACCCCCACCTCCCAGAGATGAGATTACAGGTGTGTGCCACCCTGCCTAGTTATTGTGGTGCTGGGGATCAGCCCAGAGCCTTACGAATGTTAGACATGCACTTTGCCAACTGACTCACGTCTCCAGCCCCAACTACGACACTGTGTAAACCCGCTTTTCTTGTGTTTGATTGAGACACGGTCTCACATTGCTGAAGCTGACCTCAAACTCACCATGTAGTCAAGAATGCCTGGAACTCCTGATCCTCCTGCCCCCATCTCCCCAGTGCTGGGATTACAGGCATGTGACATCATGCCCAGTTGATTTATGAGGCACTAGGGATCAAACCCAGAGCTTCCAGAGTGCTAGGCCAGCACTCTATCAATTGAGCCTAGCCCCAAACCTGAATTTTAACTCTTGTCTCAGATTTAAGCTGATGCCCCAGTCTCTGTCCCTTTTAGGTCATCGGGGGCAGGTTTCCAACAGCTCTCTGTGGGGAATATCTTCTTTTGCACAGAGTTTTCCCTCTGGGTGAGATGGGTCCAAGAGATGAAGGGTGGTTTCCCCTCTGATGTACCACTTCCTAGGCCGCTCTTGTTCTGTACCCTCCTCCCTCACTCTGTCTCCTACCTTCACTTTAAGACATGGCTGCCATCCTTTCTGAATTCAACAAGAAGGTTAACAACTGTGTTTGTCTCGGTTTTGAAGTTTGTTGCCTTTGCCTGGACTGTATGGCCTTAGTTGTTCAACTGTCTTCTAATTGCCGCTTGGGAGTGAGTTTCTACCTTGGAGTACCCAGTCCTCTCTAAGCCTGGTGTCTTCACGTGTAAAGCAGAGTTGGGCTTGGAAATCACTCATGGTTGTATTTCCTTTTCCAGAATCAGTGGAGTGAGGTTCTCTCTAGAACTGTGCTCAGGACCCTTGTGACACTGACCCTTCTAGGAATAATGTCCTCATAAGCTGCTGTAGTATGCTGGCCTTCTTGGGTCTGTGAAGGGAATTTCAAATGGAGATTCATGTTGGAACACCAATGCTAAATTAGGAGCTAAAGGACATAGTTGTGTGTCATGTATGGGATCATGTGGCATGAGTCTAGTGTGTGGGATTTCCGTGATGAACCCGTGTCATACTGACTATGATTGAAGACTGGAAGTCTGAAACTTTTGGTGTGAATCCAGCCCATGACAGTTACTGCTCTGTGATTTCAGGAAAGTTACCAGACTCTGGACATCAGCATCCTGTACAGACAAACAGTGGGAGGAGCAATGCCGGTACTATCTCCTAGGCACTATCTCCTTTTTAATGAGAGTTAAATGAGATGGTACACGTACAAGATCTCACACTGCCTGATGCACTGTCACTACACAGTAATACGAGGATGTATTGAATGTCTACACGGATTGTCAACTCAGGATTAGCCAGTGTAGTGGCAAATACCTGCCAGTGCCCCAAGGGCTCAACGGCATCAAAGTAGATAGCTATGTCTTGCAAAATTTCCTAGAGCTGATTCTAACGAAGACTCAGGCTCCTTCCGTCTTTAGCTTCTGTAGTTTCCTGGCTTCTGAATCATTACGGAACCAGCCAGCCAGTAGACAGAAGGAGGAGAAGGAGAACCATGAGTCTTGAGGAAATCTAATAGGCCCAAACTAGGATATCACTTCTTTCCTAGGATATCATAACATTCTGCTGGGCAGAGCAAGTCGCAGGATAGGAAAGAGTCTCCTGGAGACTCAGAGCAGCTGATCTACTGAATTAGTGGACTTTTTTCTTTTGTAATGAATCTGGCCATTTTGTTCCATTTTAGATTGGACAACTCTGTTCTTTTGATACTAGCTAACTCCTCCCCCGCTCCTCTGAGGGTCAGCCCAGCTTACCGTGTCTCCCAATTTTAAACACTTAGTATTGAGCATTCTAGAACTTTCTGTCTTAGAATACCAGACTATGCCCTACTTGGCAGCACAGCCTCTAGCTTCCTAAGCCTTCTATTTAGGAAATTAGTTTATTTTTCAGACAACTGTATCTTTTCTCATTTTTCTCCCTTTAAGGAATTAATATTGTTTTTAATTGACCGACAAGAAGTACTTGCACTATATTTTGAGATATAGAGACAGCATAGATTGAGTGTCTCATTTAGAACTTGCCCCTTACATGTACCCATGCTGTCATACTGCAATATTAAGAAGGGCCCTTGGGCCTTACGGTAGCAATGTCTACTCTGAGAGCCAAGTGCTACCATGTTGGAAGTAAGGTAATATCTGAAACAGGTTTTTAAAACAGCTTTATAGAGGTATAATTTACATAACATAAAATCTACATGTTTTCATTTTACAATTCAATTATCTCTAGAAAATTTACAATCTAATTTTGGAATTCTGTTCTGTCTTCCAAGGGAGCGCCTTCCTGTCTATTTGCAATCCATCTTTGTCCCCAGCCTGAGCTCCAGGGGACCACTGATCCTAGTTCCTTGCAGCCTCATTCAAAACAGCCCACACTGTAAACAATGCACACATCTGCCAACTGGTGAACAGTCAAAAAGCAGCAAAGCTTTCTGGGCCCGTAGAATAGAATTTGTTTCAGCCCAGACAGACAGACAAAAAGAAAAAAAAAAATAGGAGAACTCTAGGCTGGGGAACTAACTCCGTGGGAAAGCACTTGGCTTGCAAGCGGGAGGGCCGGGTCTAGATTTCCTGAGCCTGTGTGTGTGTGAGTACACATCTGTGATCCCTGTGCTCCTGTGGCAGCGATAGAGGAGATGGGCATTGGAGAATCCCTGCAAGCTCACAGGCCAGCTAGCCTGGCATGTACTACAGTGAACAATAAAGAAACTCTCCAACAAGGTGGCAGGTGAACCCATACCTGAGGATGTCCTCTGATTTCTATACAGGTGTTGTGGCATGTGTATACACATATGCACAAATATGATCATGCAAACAGACATGCGCGCGCGCGCACACACACACACACACACACACACACACCATATACACACATAAAAAAAACCTGACAGATATAAGTAACATCATACAGACATTGAGCAGGGTTTATTTATATATTTAGGAATATATATATATATATATATATATGTATGCATACATATATACATAAAACTGTTATATACATATATGTAACAACAATTAATGAAAAAGAGGCTATGAATTGAGAGAGAGCAAGGAGCAGTATATGGGAGGATTTAGATTAGAGAGAGGAAGGAGAGAGGAATGATGTAATTATAGTATAATCTCAAGAAAGAAAAGAAACCAGAACTGTGGCCAAAGTCCCATTTTGGATGGACTCTGGAACATGCCAATCACTCATCATGCCACTAGGAGTTAAGTTCAAAAGACCCACGTTACAAGATCAGCATATGACATATATGAAAAAAGGAAATCTAAAGTCCATTTTGATCACGGTTTGCACTTAACAAAAGCTTCTGTTTTCTGTTGCAGAATCCCCAAGCCTCGATGCTCTCTCTCTTTAAAATGCCGTGGCTCTAGGCCAGCCTGATCCAGTTCTGCATTAAGACTTTTCTCTCCTGGTGATTCTAGGTTGTATCAAGCTGACAGTTAAAACTAAGCACACCAGCTAGGGACTTCCCTTGACAGCATGCCTTGGGGGTGATTGTCTTGGTCGTTACTTGATTCAGGAAACCTCAGCCCACTGGGGAATGGGTGGCTCCTTTCCCCCAGGTCAGGGATCTTGAACTGTGTCAGAGAGGAAGAAGCTAGCCCCCACAGGCAAGCAAGCAAAGACACATGTATTCTCTTGTTCTCCACTCTGACTATGATGTCACTAGCTTCTTGAGTCTCTGCATTTGTCTTCCCTAAATGGTGGACTGGAACTTGGAATTATAACTTTCCTTTCCTAAAAAAATTCATGGCTACCTTGATCCTTCCTAGATTTGCTATTGAATCTGTTTCTTCTCTTGAAGGAAGAAATTCAGAACCTAAGAGGATAAAGCATCTCATGGCTCCCAGTTTCTCTTTTTTATATGTTGAGTGATTTTTTTTCCAAGCCCATTTGGGCCAACCTCCATTTTTAAGTGGACACCGGTGAACTGTTACAATGTGTGGTGGGGCCTAGTGGGAGGCAAGGGGGTGGAAGCTGATCACTTGTTTTAGACATAAGCCATTCGTGGTGCATGATTTGTCAGTTGCTAGAAGGTTCTTGGCAGTCTCGCTGCACACTGAGAGCCAGGCTGTGCTGATGTGTGTAGCTCAGAAGGGAAAGAAGTCCGAGTTTTGTTCATCAAAGTTATCTCACATTGCACATTTTTGGAACTGAAGATAATGCTGTCTTGGCCTACTTAAGATTGGTGTCCTGGAGAGGAGTGTCAGGCAAGCTGCTGGGAGCCACACTGGCATAACCACCCCCAACACAGCAGCATATCCTGGAGATGAGCAGTTACATGTGAGATGATGTCTGCAAACACCGGAGAACTCAGTAGACCAAGTGCTCAGCAGAGTGCCTGGTTTTGGTGCAAAGGCTAAAGATTGTGTGCTGCTAGACTACATTATCATCATTACTAATGGTTCAAGCAGGTGGGCTCAAAATGAGCCCCCAGGAGACATGGAGCATATGCTGTGTTTGTGTGATAAAGGATCACACACTTGGTGGCTTCACAGAAGAGACTTTTGGGTTTTGTTTTTTCTTTTCCTTTTTTTAAGACAAGGTTTTTCTGTGTAACAGCCCTGCCTGTAGACCAGGCTGGTTTTGAACTCACAGAGATCCACCTGCCTCTGCCTCCCGAGTGCTGAGATTAAAGGTGTGGGCTACCACATTGGGCATTTCTTCTATCATACTTCTAGGTTCATCTCTCCCAAGTTAGTGAGCTGTAGTTGAGATATCTACAGGACTCATCTTGGAGGCTTTAGGGCAGTGGTTTTCAACCTTCCTAATGCCGTGACCCTTTAATAAAGTTCTTCACGTTGTGGTGACCCCCAACCATAAAATTATTTCATTGCAACTTCATAACTATAATTTGCTACTGTTCTGACTCATATTGTAAATATCTGATAGGCAGATGGTCTTAGGTGACCCCTCCAAAGGGGGTTGTGACCCACAGGTTGAGAACCACTGCTCTGGCGGGCTCCCTGCTACTTGCTGCTTCCTGCCATTGGTGGCTGCTAGTATAGGCTGGCTCAGTATCTCTACCTCCATTATCCAACTTTCTCTTCTGCATGTGTTACATTGCCTGCCTCACTCTTAGAAGAACACCTGTGATGGTACTTCAAGCCCCCATCAGATAACCCAGCAACACCAAACCCATTTCAACATCCTTGGCATTCCACAGCTGTGAAAATCTGAACTTCTAAGACACCACTTGCAGGCTGTGGGGATGAAGACCTAATGTCTCTGGATGCCCATTTTTCAACTGGATGCTGTGGGTTAGAGATGACCCTTGATTTCCTTTGCAGGGTGGTGAGGTTAGACTTCAAGGTTTTGTCTTAAGGGGTTGATCACCAGTGTGGCCAGCAGTTGGGGCATCTGAGGATCAGCAGCTTGGGGTTGATTGAAAACTCCTCGATTGTTTCCCCTTGAAACAACTGCTTCCTCCTCCTCCTCCTCTTCCTCCTCTTCTTCCTCCTTCTTCTCTTCCTCTTCTTTTCTTCTTTTCCTCCATTTTGAGGGAAGCTGATTGTAGACATAAAAGTACCTGCAGCACAAAGCAGGTGTGGACCCCCGTGGGCTGATGGGTGATAGTTCTGTTTCAATCAGTCATCATGTTAGATATCAGGCTTTGTGCCTCTTGATTTTGAAATGACCTACAGGAAGGTTCCAGTAGGAAATGCTGGGTCGCTTCTTCTGTCTTCATGTCTTCTTGTTCTCACCGTTAAAAGCCTTTCTTTTCTTCTGTGTGTACATGTGCAGGTGTGTGTATGTGTGTATGTGTGTGTATGTGCATCTGCAGGTGTGTGTATGTGCAGGTATGGTGTGGTGTGTGTGTGTGTGTGTGTGTGTGTGTGTGTGTGTGCATCTGCAGGTGTGTGTATGTGCAGGGGTGTGTGTGTGTGTGTGTGTGTGTGTGTGTGTGTGTGCATCTGCAGGTGTGTGTTCATATATATCATATATATTTGTATTTGTTTGGAGGTCTGAGGTCAACTTTGGGTGTCACTCCTCAACAGCCATCCATCATATTTTTTTTCCAGACAAGGTCTCTCACTGAGCTGTGCTAGCTGGTCAGAGAGCCCCCGGGACCCTCCTGGCATTGACTCCCAGGCTTCAGATTACAAGCACGCACCACTACATCTGGCTTTTTATGTGGGTGCTGGGGGATTGAACCCAGAGCCTCACATTTGCATGGTGATAGCTTTACCAACAGAGTCATCCATTTCTCTAGTCCCCCAAGCATTTTTTGTCTCTTATCCCAGGAAAGATTGCAGGATTTGTTTGCTTTTCAATCGATGAAGTATAATGTAGTTAGTGGATGATATATTTGTTGTAGAGAACTTTTCCCTTGTAGTCCAAACTTAAATTTCCCAGTGTTCATTTGCTTTCTCTATATTTGAGTGCACTTAAAAATACATTTGCAGTCACGATTGCCTGGGCAAGTTATAAATCCTAGATATTAGAATTTTTATGCTTTAGAAATAATAAATGAGGGCTTACCAATTAAAGATAAAAAATTACTTGGCTGGGGATAGTAGAATATTTTATCAGTATTATTAAAATTTAAGGGTGGCTGAAAATGCCACAGGAATCTTTGTTCAACATTTTAGTTTAAAAAGTTGGCTTAGGGATAAGTTACATTCTTTTTTCCCTCTCAATTTTACATCAAACAGGATATGACATAAATTTTTCACGAAGGAGCAGAACTCTTGTTGGGCTGGATCATGTGCAGAGCTTCAGGTCAATTGGAGGCGGTGTCTTTACCCTCTATCTCTATCTAGAAATCCCTTCCCATGTATCTGGGGTGCCAATAATTTCACTCAGTTCTTTCTTTAAAAATGATGATTCCACATGTGGGATTAATAATTGCCTCATGTGGCTTATTATTTAAAACACCAGCGGTAAAGCTTAGTATGGCCAACCATGCCATAATCCCCGAGCATGCCTGATGGGGCAGGAGACAGGTGGATCCCCAGAGCTTGCTGGCCAGGCAGCCTAACTGAAACAGGGAGTTTCAGGTTCAGGAGGGGACCTGCTCAAAAATAAGTAGAATTGTGTGTGTGTGTGTGTGTGTGTGTGTGTGTGTGTGTGTGTGTCTCCATGGATGGCCTAGAGCTTACTATGAAGACCAGGCTGTCTTCAAACTCACAGAAATTCTCCTGGCTCTGCCTCCAGAATGCTAGGATTAAAGCCTTGGACCAGCACACCCTGAACAAGGTCACCACACCCAGCACAAGGCGGGATTTTTAACCAGCTTGATCGTGTGCTGATCTTGTCTGGGTAGCCACAGCCATAGTGAGTATGTGTAGACAGTGTATCTGTATCTAATCTACCCCCAACTCCCTGTTCTAACATCCCCTGGGAACTCTCATCACATCTCCCTCTCACCTTGATGACAGTCTTTTATAATTACTTACAACAACAACAACAACAACAACAACAACAACAACAAAACCCCTCACTGAAACCAGTTAATGCTGCCCATGTGTACATGACCTGGTGTCACTAATGAGGCATGGGAACCTACTAGTGGCCACATTCATAATGAAACCTGACACCACCCTCCATAGTCATTAACTGCCAATGGCTTCTCGGGTAAGGGTGGGGCCTTGGGGGTCCCTAAACTTGTCATAGAATAAATAAAAATTAAAAAGACTGAAAACAATAGAAGACAGTCAAAGTTAGTCCTGACCTCCACCTATCTACACAGGTGAGCAAACCTGCATACACACATGCACAAATACCCTGCCCCTCACACACACACACAAAATGAAAACATCACTAATAGCACATCTGCTGTAGAGGCCTAAGGACCTATTATGTGGATGATCAGAATAGGTATTTTCCTTCTGCTTTGTGTTTTTCTCTATTTTCTTCATTGGTTTTTGAGAGCATTCTCCCTAACAGCTCTCCAAGGCTCTGCCTTATTCTCTGGAGGTCACCGTGACTTCTTCACAGAGTCATCACAGTTCTCCAGGGCTTCATAAATAACCCCTCTTGGAAATTGATGATTGCTGGTGAATCTCACAGAATCTCAGGGCCTTGCTTAAAAAAATAGAAACATGAAAAGTAAAATAAAAGATTGTCTTTTCCAACGTCCAGCTTGTTAGGGAAGGCAGAGTTCTGAGCGCTGCACATTCTCAATTGCTACCAACCCAAGTTGCGTGTGTAAGTGTGTAAGTCGTGGGTTCTTAAGCAGTCATGTGTGCAATGGTGGGGCTTCATAGTGGATGGAAACAATGGCTTGCTGAGCTGTTTGGAAAAACAAAAGCCCCCAATTAAGGTGGATCCCGAAGAGTGTGACATCAGTCTCCATCAACATCAAGTACTTTTCTAGGTGAAGGGCATTCTCCAGTGGCCTGGATGTCCTCTCAGACCCAGAGAAGTGGCCAGAGCCTTGACTCTCAACTGTGTGTGTGTGTGTGTGTGTGTGTGTGTGTGTGTGTGTGTGTGTGTGGTGTGTGTGTGTGTGTGTGTGTGTGTGTGTGTGGTGTGTGTGTGTGTGTGGTGTGTGTGTGTGTGTGTGTGGTGTGTGTGTGTGTGTGTTACCTCCAAAGGACATGTGACCTTGTCTGGAACCATTCTTGGTTGTCATAGTTAAGGGCATAGTGGTGCTGGCATCTAGTGGGTAGAGACCAGTGATGCTGCAAACATCCCACAGGGCAAGAGATGAGCTTCCACGACAGAAAATTAGTTACCCCCAAACATCTGAGTCATTGTGCTTCTGAGTCCTGAACTAGAGGAAGGGTGTTGCACATGTGGCCAGAGTTGAGATGCTTCTAGGCGGTCCCAGGTCACAGTGGGACAAGCATGGGTATAGAGATTCAGAGGACTGGGAATATTTTTGTGGGTTACACAGAGGTGGGATTTAGAAGGAAGGTTCCACAGTACAGGAATGTCTCATGAAGAGTTAGAAACAATGATTTGTCAGAAGGATGGGGTGGGGAGAAAGAGACAGATGTGGAGACAAAGAGTGAAAGAGAATGTCATGGAGGGGGGGAGGGGGGAGGAGGAAGAGCATGAATGAGAATGAACATGAAGCTATTTCATGAGGACAAACAGCAGCCTGGGAATGTTTGTCTTTCCTAAGAGGAAAGCACACACACTGACTGGGAGGGACCTCACTTCAGCAGCCAGAATGGAAATGCCCAGTCGTCCCCTAACGTGTCCTCACTGTAAGTGCGTGGCCACTGCTGTCCCTGTAGAGCACACATTGGCCTGGGAGCAACACCGTGCTTCCAAGGCCCAGTCTATGGCCCAGGCTTTCTAGAACTAACTTTGGGGGCAAATTGGGAGGGATTTATTTCTTTGAGGCTATCGAGCCTTATCTGATGATGAGGGTGTTTCTGAGAAAACTCTCTCCACTTGGACTGCCCTGGCAAGCGTCTTTTTGGAAAGGGTGTTGAGGGTGTGTGGAACCTCTCAAAGTACAGCCCAAAAGCAGTTGTAAGGCAAATCCCTGTAACTGTGGTATTAAAATGTCTCTTCTAAATAAACTGTGTGTTTCTAATGAGTAGTTTATGTTGACAGGGCAGAAAGCAAATGTGACAAGGTGGCGTTATAAGGGATTTAGTTTTAGGGCCGTATGTGAAGTGATTTGGAGTGAGGAGAAAAAAGGATTTTTTTCTTTGTGATTGCTGGAGTTGAGAGACAGTGAGATGATCACCAAATCACAACAATCTAATGAATGTTATCTTCCACCAAGGGATTTGATAGAAGGGTATGAGTGAACAGAAATACTTCACCTAAGAATCTGACCAGAGGAGGGGTGGTTTGGAACTTAGAAAACATGTGGTAGGGGGCTGGGCTGGACCTGCTTAGTGTGGTTGTATCCCAGTATCCATGTAAAATGTCATTCATGCATGACATAAATGTCATAAAATGTCATGTCAGCATGCACTTGCAATTCCAATGCTGGGGAGATGAAGGTAGGAAGTTGGGGTTCTTGTGGGGCAGCTACTCTAGCCAAAACAGTGAACCCCAGGTTCACTGAGACTCTCTCAAAAATAATAATGGAGAATGGTTGATGAGGATATCCTGACATCAGTCTCTGGCCTCCACATGTGCCCATGTGGGTGAGTCATGAGCATGTACACACACATAAACCACACACACACACACACACAGAGAGAGAGAGAGAGAGAGAGAGAGAGAGAGAGAGAGAGAGAGAGAGAGAGAGATCCTAAAGGTATGATTATTAACAGATGTTTAAATATAAACTCTCCTGTTTTGCGTTTGATTGAAAATGTAGTTCACATGTAAACCTAGTTAAATAATTCACAGGAAACACTTGACCTCGAAAAAGACTGGTTCTAAAGCCATTGCAGTGTATTCTGGTTCTGCAAATAGCTAACTGGTATGCATTAAGCTATACAGCATTCATCATCATAAAATGGTAATAAGTTGTGTGGTCTTCCAGGACTTTTAAACCATAAAGGTCTGTGGTGGTTTAAGTGAGAATACCCACATAAGCTCATCTATTTGAATGTTTAGGGAACTGTTTGAGAAAGATAAGGAGGTGTGGCCTTGGAGGAGGTTTCATCAGGGAGAGAAAGCTTGGAGGTTTCAAAGGCTCACACCAGGCCTATGTCCCTCTTTCTGCCTGATACCTATGGATCAGTATGTAGAGCTCTCAGCCCCATGACTGCCCGCCTGCTGTCCTGCTTCCTGCTGAGATGATCATGAACTAGCACTCTGAAACTGTAAGACAGCCCATAAGTAAACACTTTCTTTTGTAAGAGTTGCCTTGTGTCTCTTTACATCAACAGAACAGCAACGAAGACAAGGCTCTATAACATCACAAACACAAACATTGGACATCTTCTAGAATCCCACAAGTATTTACAATTTAATGTAACAAATACTACTGAATTCTGGCAGAAATTGCAGTTACCCTTGGTGTATTAAGTATTTGTCACTGGGATACTGAAGGTACATTAAGAGATCAGATCCTTGGTGCATCTGGGGAGCAGAAGGTGGAGGCAAGCCAGATTTTCATGCCCAGAGTCTGACAGAAGGAAAGCACATGTCAAAGAAAAATGATGAGAAGAGTCTGGGGAATATAATATCAGGGTAAGGGTGTGCTAGCTTAGAGCTCTATAGAGAGTGAGAATTTATATTGAAAAATTGTATTGGTCTATCAGTCTTTTTGGCCTTAGCTGTGTGCTTGCTTTTCTAACTTCATTTAGACTGAAAATGGCTATTACACAGTTTTATCCAATGAGGCTGTGTCAGTCAGTTATTGGCACCGGGGTGCTGTGTAAGAAACCATCCTGAACTGTAATTACTCATGTGTTTTCCCCCTATGGGTCTGTATGTCTGTGTCACTGTGAGTGTGGTGTGGCTAGCCTCATTTGGGTTGCAGACTCCCAGCTGTGGGATGAGGGGGGTAGTCAGGAATCTGTGCCTGGAATCTTATGTACTCCTTAGACCAAATCTTTCTGGGGATAAGTTCCCCTCATGGTGCATCACAGGTGGTGGATAAGAAGGCACTCCTGCATGAAAGCCTATTGGAAGTGAAGCTCTTTCACCACATCCCCTGACATCCCACTGGATAAGGCAAGTTCATGGCCAAACCAAAGCTAAGCACCGACATGGCCACAACAGGATAGAATATGGGGTTAAAAAATATATTTCCTTATTTATGTATTTGGATTGTATGTGTGTGCCTGCATTGTGTGTGTGTGTGTGTGTGTGTGTGTGTGTGTGTGTGTGTGTGTCTATGTACATGTCACAGTGCCTTTGTGGAAGTCAGAAGACAACTTGTGAGAATCATTTCTCTTTGCATGTGGATTGTAGGGATTTAACTCAGGTAATCAGGTTTGGTGGCAAGCACTTTTACCCAGGCAGTCATCTGGTGACACCAGGAGTATGTTATTATCACTTGACTTCCCTGTACGGAAGGGAAGAGTCAGAAGTGGTGGCCCTCTCATCCACAGAGACATAAGAAGCAATCTAGATGGGAATGCTCTGGGGTAGCCTGTGTACTCATGAAACCTGAAGCAGAGGCAGTTGGCACTGCCTTCTTGCCCGTCCTCTCCTTTCCTGTAAAGACTTGTTGGTGGTAACTTGCCGGCAGTCTTGTGATCACAGTAAAAAGACCAGAAGCATCACGGTTATGTGCGTTTGATGCGGTCCAGCTGCTGAAGCAAGGGCTGAAGCTGTTGGCCTCCTGCTGTGACTATACCGAGTCCTGGGAATCACACCTGCCATGCAGTGAAAATCAGCAGTAGGGGCAATCTATAATGTGCTCTCCTTGTAAGCATGGGGGCCTCCGTTCGATCCCCAGATCCCATGTAAAATCACTAGGCAAAGTGGTATACCTGTAAATCCTAGCTCTGGGGAGATCGAGGTGGGTGGAAGCTTGGGGCTTACTGGCCAGACAGCCTATATAACTTGTTAAGTTTCAGGTCAGTGAGAGACTCTGTCTCAAGAAATTAGGTGGGTGGCTCCTGAGGAATGACCCAAAGCTGACCTCTGGTCTCCACTGTGCATGCACACATGTACATACACACAGAGTAGGCAATTAGAGAAAGTAATACTATTTGACATGGGATGAAATAAGAAAGGAGAGATTGAGGCAAACCTTGAGTTGTTCCAGCACTTGGAGGCCATAAACAGAATGGGGCCTGCCCCGCACCCCCGACTCTGTTGTGTTAAATCTATTTGAAGGGTTCAGAGGCCAAGCTCCCTGTCTCATTCTGTACAGATATTCATTCCTCCACAGGCCCTTCACCTTTGCACCTATCCCAGAGAAACCCATGTCACCGTTGGCATAATAATACCATTTGATTAGGTATCTGAAACACTCAGATTGTGCCCTGTTGTTCCAAAGAGATTTACTTAGGGCAGTACACAGCTGTATTTAGACTCTAGCCACCCCAGGGAGAGAATCTTTCATTTACCACTTTTCCTGGATGTCAGTCTCTGGATGGGTTATGTATTCCATAGGATTTTTGTTTCTCTCTTCCATCTGTTATTGTAGTCATGAGGAAAAAAATGTGTTCTGACAAGATGATCTGATGAGCTGATGTCAGTGGAGAAATGACCCATTACTGAGCCACCTTACAACTGGGTCACGTAGATTCCTGGACACGGCATTAAATCATGGGCTGTCTTTGAAATTGAAGGTAGTGAGACAACTCTGTGGTTAGCACTGTCCTTTGTCAAGCGTGTCATGTTTGACCTTTATTGTTTCTGGAATGAGGTGGTTGACCTTGCCACTGTTTACAGAGCTGACTCTCAAGTATTCTTAGAGTGGCCTTTGAGGTAAGTGTGTCCCTCTAACGTTGCTTTCAGTTGAGTCTTGATGAGCGTGTGTGTGTGTGTGTGTGTGTGTGTGTGTGTGTGTGTGTGTGTGGTGTGTGTGTAAACATGCAGAGGCCGGAGCAGAACATTGACTGTCTTCTTCTATCCTTCTTTGCCATGTTGTCCTGAGATAAGCTCTGTCACTGAACTGGAAGCTTACCATTTCTGCTAGGCTAAATGGCCATAAGCTCTTGGCACCTGTCTGTCTCTGCCCTGCGTGGGTTACAAGGGTATGCAGCTATGCCAAGCTGTTTATATAGGCACTGGAGATTCAAACCTAGGCCCTAAAGCTTGCCGAGCAAGTGTGCTATCCACTGAGAAATCTCCCCAATACCCTGACATTGCTTTTGCAAAACAAATGATGAGAACCGCCTGCCTTGTCTGTCAGTGTCAGACCCATTTGTCTCAGAAACTTAGAGTTGAGGATAGCTAGCATCTTGGTTCTTGTGGGAAATGATCCATGTACTGTGGGTAGAAACTTCAAATTCGAAGACTTCGCTGTAGAATACAGTATAATAGGTAAACACGGAGAAGGATCATGTAGACCCTTAAACTTCCTTTTTTTTCCAGAGAAAAAGCCTTTTGTTGTCATGATCATTTTATGAAACAAAATAAAATGTAGCCATATAAAACAGTAAGGATATTGTGCCGAAGTGATCTTTAAATTGATTTATGCCCGTTGATTGGCTCAAGGGACAGATTGTTCTAAGTGTCATGGTTTTCTGCTTTAGTTGTTTGTCAGGACAGAGCAGTCAACTCGTACGCAAATGCTGCCTTTTGTAAAGCACTGGCTTCACCTGACTTGAAGCCAGTGTGCTGGTGAATATTATTTTAAGGTGTGTTACTTTTGCTTATGTTGCATTTGTTTAACTCTGTGAAGCTGTGTTACTGTGCCTGTCTAAAACACCTGATGGGCTAATAAAGAGCTGAATGGCCAATGGTGAGGCAGGAGAAAGGATAGGCAGGGCTGGCAGGCAGAGAGGATACATAGAAGGAGAAATCTGGGAGAGAAAGAAGTAGCCAGAGAAGGAAGAGGACTCTGGGGGCCAGCCACCCAGCCACACAGCAAGCCACAGAGTAATAATTAGATTTACAGAAGTAAGAGAACAGGAATAGCCCAGAGGCAAAAGGTAGATGGGATAATTGATGAAAAGCTGGCCAGAATCAAGCCAAGCTAAGGCTGGGCATTCATAATTAATAATAAACCTCTGTGTATGATTTATTTGGGAGCTGGGTGGTGGGCCCTCCAAAAGAGCAAAAACAAACAACACCATTGGTCAGCAAACTTTCCCTTCAAAACAATTTTAGTTTTTGTTTGTCTCGCTATGTAGCTTTGACTGGCCTGGAACTCACTATGTAGACCAAGATAATGGCCTTGTACTCACAAAGAACCAGCTGCCTCTGCCTTCCAAGTGCAGAACAAGTTTTTCCTGTTGTTCATGGAGCATGCAATCTCCCTATTGTTTCTTATTAAAATTGTTTGTTTCTTGCAAAAATTATTGCAGACCAGGCATACAGTAAGAGTAATGAATTCTTTCTGGTGCAGGTGGTCTTAAATCCAGTCAGAAAGCAGTGCTACCACTGTCTAGCTTCACCACTGTTAGACCAGGGACACATCTTGTCTGTCAGGTCAGAGGAAGGGGGTCAGTTGGGGCCAAAGTGGCACAAGAGGAGAACTGGGGATTGAATATGCTCAAAGTTCATGATGGACATGTACGAAAACGTCATACTGAAAGCTCTTAGGTATACGCTACATATGCTAGCAAAAAGACTTTAAAGCTTTTTGTTTGTAGAGTATGCAGTAAGTGTGGCTTCCTGAGTCTTCTGACTCAACCTTTGAGCTATGTTCATGTGATAACTCTGAAGAAGTCAGTGCATTGCTTTCCTGAGCTAGGACACTCTCCTTGGCCACCAAAGTTGTTTTAGAAATTGGAAAGGAACACAAATAAGACATTAATATTCTTTTCTAGAGACACATGCCATTTTTCTCACCCCCAAAAGAATCCAGGAATTGCAGCGAGGGTTCCTGCCTATGGGTTGACACTCACAGTTGCTGTAGTCCCGTTACCACATGCCAACGTAGATGGGAGAGGAACAGAAAACTGTCAAATCAAGTTTAAGTTAGGCTTTTGGCTACTTTCATGTGCTCATAGCTGAACTGATGGAAGAGGAAACAGCACCTCCTGGTGTGAGGTGGTTTGGCTATGGAATGTCCCCATTGACTGGTGTATTTGAATACTTGGTTCCCAGTTGGTGACACTGTTTGGGGAGGCCATAGGAACTTTGGGAGGTGGAGCTTTATTGTAGGAGGTCTGCCATTGGGCGTGGGCTTTGAGAGTTGATAGCCACCCTCCACTTCACTGCTGATTTCCTGGTATGTCAATGAAATGTGACCAGCCAGCTTCCGGCTCCAATCTTCTGCTGCTGTGGCTTCCTCACCATTATGGATCTCCCTTCTGAAACCATAAACCTAAGTAGACTCTTCCTTCTCTAGTTGCTTTTGCTCATTGTGTTTTATCACAGCAACAGAAAAGTTGCTAAACACAATGAGGACGATACTGCTAAGAGTTTAAAGAAGAAAGGTAGCAGGGAATTGATGAAAGGAAGATGGGATACAGGGGAAGAGAGACTGCAGAAAAGGCATTGTGATGACCCCCGCTGGTAGGCAGGCACGTAGAAGGCATTATGATGACTCCTGATGTAGGTGCAAGACTCTTTTGAAGGCAAGGGATGCAGACCCTCATAACATCCTACACCATCTTCAGTGAAGTCCCAGTCTGACTCTCCCTTTAAGGTCTTCTTGGGGTAGTTGTGCCTAAGTAAGAGCTCACATGCTGAGGATGCTCATTCAAGGTTTAAGGAGCTCTTTGGGAATCTACAGAATGGAAGATTAGTCCAGAGACATCATTGCTGAGGATTTGTGGACACATCTGCAGGGAGATGAGACCCACTGAAAGTGTATGAGAGTTACCTCCAGAACTCACACCACAGGCACCCTCTGCTCATATGTTAGTTAACATCTCAAATGATCAGAAGCAACACCTCCATCTATGAGTGGTATGTGTGCATCATGTGCTATGGTTGAAGTGGGTTCCTTCCAACGAGCAGAGATTTCCGGTGTGATAATATTAAGTGGGACTTTCAGGGGTGACAGTGTCATGGAGAGTTCCTCTTTCATGAATAGTGAATGGTGTAAAGCCCTTGTAAAAAAGGCTTCACATAGTTCAGGCAGCTTGCCCTGCTGCCTTCCCTCCATGGAAAGCTCAATGTTCCTCCCCTCGAGAAGAAGCAGCCCTCACAAGATAACTGAATATGTGGACATCTGTACCCATTGCCCCATGTTGCCCATCTCCACACGTATGGACCTGTCTCTAAGGCAGCTCACATCTCAGAAGTGCCTTTATTAAGTGACAGGGAATTAGTCTGATACCAGAGTTGTTGAGGTCAGCCCTGTGTCCTGCAGCCCTAACAAGTGGGGCTGGTCCAATAGGTCCAGGTAAACAGACAAGTCACAGTGAACGCAGAGAAAGGTTTATTCAATGAAGCTACATTGGAAAGACCAAGTAAAGAGGTCCAGTGAGCCCCCTAAATGCATATTTAGGATCCAGATAAAAGGTCTTCATTTTAAAGAGGGCCAGAGGTGTATATAACTAAGCTGTCCTGGTCAAAGTGTGATCCTGTCCATTACTGGCCCATTGTTGTTTCCATTCTCTCTTGAAGGTGATTTGGCAAGTTGAGTAGATAGCATGGCATGGTAGTAGCTTGGAGGCAATGTACTTTCTACATTTATTAGCCATGTTCATCTATGTAATAATCAGGGGCTGTTCACAGTACCTCTCTCTACAGGATAACTGTGGGATTGTACAGGAGGACTGATTCTTCTGGGTGGTACAGGACACTGTTAGGACTCTGTATCACTATTATTTTTAGTCTTTCTTTAATTTAAAGTCTTGATAGTAGAGGAAATGCCTCATTAATTTATGTATCTCCATTAGTTGTTTAAACCCTGGTGTCTAAACCTGTTGTATGCATGCACACCTGTTCTCTCTCTCTCTCTCTCTCTCTCTCTCTCTCTCTCTCTCTCTCTCTCTCTGTCTGTCTCTGTATCTCTCTCACAGGAGACTTTTGTACATTCTGAGAATGCCTGAATGAACAAATGAACTAGATGAATTTCCTATCTTGTTTCTTTGGTGGTTTTACCATTTTCTCCTCTGCATTTCTAAGATGGAACACCTTGCCTTGCAGCCCTCTTCGGCCTTGTGCCGGCTGCTGTGGTTTCTCCCAGGCTCTATAGTGCTGAATAGAGCTTCTAGCATCCTCCTCTCTCATTAGTGATTGACTGACAGTGGAGATGCGGGAGCCGTGCTGATTCAGCACTCTTGGGCTTCCGGGTGCTTCCTTCGTGAAAGGAGGACAGTAACTCTATCTTCCTAGTTAATGGGAAGAGAAAGCTGTAGAAATTTTGTCATTTATTCTGCAGGGTTGCAGAATGTGATCCCCCCCCCCACCCCCACCCCCCGCTGTGTGTGTGTGTGTGTGTGTGTGTGTGTGTGTGTGTGTGTGTGTGTGGTGTGCGCGTGTACACTGTTTAAAGCTCCAAAGCATCTGCTAATGAACTTTAGAATACACAGATGTGAATTATTTAAAGCACTGGAATACCACAATTAGAAGAATGAAGGTATTTTTCAGCAAACAGACAAATTGTTGGAGCCTGGGGATATTGCTCAGCTAATAGGTGATTGTTTAGCAATGGATGACGTTCTGGGTTCAATCCACAGCACTGTATAATTGGGGTGGTAGAGGCAGGAGGATCAGAAATTCAAGGTCATCCTTAGCCATATAGTGAGTCTTAGGCCAGCCTGGGCTTCATACAACCCAGTCTCAAGACGAGACAAAAAAATAAGTAAACAGTCTGAAAAACTACAAGCAACACTACTGTTTCTCAGAAAAATCTTTGATATGTCTTGGAGGGATACTTTGGAAGTATTCTAAAATTTTAAGAGATTCTTAGAAAACTTAAACAAGATTATCATGGGATTAACGAATTCTATTTCTAAAAAGTTGAAGGTGACAGCCCAGAACTGGGGCTGTGGGTAAGTGGAGAAGGTTTCTTAGCAGATGCATTTGATCCCAGAGCTACACAACAAAATTTAAAAGAGAAGCCAGGAGCCCACAAAGGTATTTTTATGTTAAGGTATAGCACACTACTAGGTGCTATACATCCAAGATGTAGAAATTACTCATCCATCCACCCACAGATGACTGGATAAACCAAATGCACTCCTCACATACAGTGGAAAATTACTCAGCTGTAAGCCCCTACGGCACCTGATACATGCTAGGAATGATGTGGATAAACCTTGAACACAAAGTGAAAGAAGCCAGATGTCAGAGAACTAGCATGATTCTCCTTAGAGGGGACCACTGGAGCAGTCAGGTTCCTGGATACAGAAAACAGGCTGTAACACTCCAGGGTCTGAGGTGGGAGGAAGGGGTTTCTCTCCTTGTTAGGTGTGCACAGAAGCTTCGTTTAAAAGGGTGAGGTAGAGTTGAAGGCAAGCGTGGACGTGATGGTTGCACATCCTTGCTGACGGGATAAACAGCACTGCATTCTGTGCTTCAACATAAATCAAATTTTATGTGAGTGCTGTTTTACCACAGTCAAAATTGAGGAAACAGGGCTGATGAGGTGGCTCAGTGGTTAAAGCACTTCTGGCCACACCCAGCAACCCTAGTTCCCTTTTCAGACCTACATGGTGCAAAGACACAACTGACTTGTGAAAACTGTCCCCTGACCTCTACGTGAAGCCATAGCATGTGTGTACACACACATATGGGATAAAATAAAATGTAGTCAAAATAAAGAAATAAGAATTTAACTTTTAAAAATGATAAAAACAGGGCTGCGGAGATGGCATAGTAGGTACAGAGTTTGATGCACATGCGTGAGGGCCCGAGTTCAGATTCCAGTGAAAAAGTCGGGGATAACATGCACAATTGTTATCCAAGCTCTGCGAGGGGCCAGATGGATCCCTGAGGCACACTGGCTAGTCTGCCGAGCCTAGCTGATGAGCCTGGGTTCAGTGAGAGACTCTGCCTCAAAATACAAGGTGGACAGTTCCTAAGACATAACTCCCTGGTACCCACTGGTACCAACATGCTCAACTTTTCCTGCGTGGGTTCAGACAGCTGACTGACTGCATCACCTCCTTCGGTCTACAATTGTTTTCTTATACGAACATTTAAATGAAATTCACTAAATGGAGAGGACAGAGAAGGACATGGAAAGTGGGCCTTTGAAAGGAAGCAATGATCTTTCCCATTGATGAAGAAAAGCAATAGCCTAGGCTTTCAAGATTTGCTGTTTGCTAGAACAACCAGGGACCTCTGGGGTTGGCTGAGTCTTCCTCTTCGTTTGCACTTGGATATATTACCCAGTACTCTAAAGGGAGGATAATGCTTGAGTCAGAAGAGAATGTGTACAGTGTCTGCCTGGTGTGTGTGTCTCATTGGTCAAGGGTCAAGATCATGAGAACTCTGAACTGGCCCTCGGAGACCCTGGATGCAAAGTAAACAGGAGGAAGGAGCCGGTGGCAGCCAGCAGAAGTATGTCCCCAACCTGGATTGATGGTTGAGGTTGATCAGGGCTTGCAGGACACGGAGTAATGCAATTACTGTCCTCAGCTGGTTCCCTGCGGGACACTCTCACACATCAGTGGCAGAGGGTCGGGAGGTGATTTTCTTCCCTTGTTATGGCGAGGTACACAAATCTTCCTACTGCTAACACCAGGACAGAGATTTTTATAAAGGATTATGGGGCTGATCGTTTAAAACAGGCGATTTCTGGTTAGATACCTGTCGCTGTTGAAAGCGACGAACGATGGGGGAGTCTTGGTGACTGTGCGAGGGTTCAGCCTCATCATCTTGTAAACAATTTCATGTCATCCTTCAAAGAGATTTTGTCCTATGACAAATGAGAAAAGAATTTTGTGATTCATTGAACAGATCTCCAATATGGTGTTTGTCTGCATTTTCTGTGTCTCCTTGGCCAGGAAATCAAATCCCAGAGATTAAATAACCCATTTGAAATGTAGTGGAGAATTACATAAACCTGAGAGTTCCAGCGTGTGAGAATGACCGTGGTCAGGATTTCTGAGTAGCTGGGCACACCACCTGACTGTTGAGAGGAGGCAGCTTTGCTGTGCTCAGGCCAGTGTGTCAGCCCTCCCTCCTCCTGCTGCCAGGATTCACACGGTGACAATTCACAGGCCTGACACAGCTCAAGTGTGGCACATGTCTGTGCCAAACCCAATGCTTATTATCCACGGTGTATCTAAATTTTACAACTACTTGGAATAGATATCTCGTTAGTTAGTCTTGGTTTAGAAGAAGGAACACAGGGTCAGAGTACAAACCATCGTCCGTACGATACAAGCACTTCAGCCGGTGAGCTGGTGTTGATGCTCGGAAGTTCTGGGAGCTCCTGCTGCCCTCAATAATAAGACAGAAGTGTGGCTGCTCCATTGTTTAGAAAGGAGCTGGTTTTGTCTGATTTGATTTTTTGTATGTGTGCTCATGTGTGCATGCATGCATGTACAAAGGAGTGTGTGTATGTGTATATTTGGACAAAGTCTCTCACTAGTCTGGAATTCATTAAGTAGGTGAGGTTGGCTATCCAGCAAGGCATCCCGATGTCCCTCTCCTACCTCCCAAGTGCTGACAATACATCACGCCCGCATGGGTTATGGAGATCTGGCTCAGGTCCACACACTTGTAAGCATGTGTCAGCATGAACCATCTCCCTAGCGTTGTGTGTGTGTGTGTGTGTAGTGTTTGTATGTTTGTGTGTGTATGTAGGGTTTGTATACATGTGTGCAGTGTTTATGTATGTGTGTGTGATGTAGTTTTGTGCATATGTAGTGTTTTTGTGTGCAGTGTGTATAGTATTTGTGTGTGTAGAGTTGTGTATGAGTGTTTCTTGTGTGTAGTGTGTATAGTGTTCCTGTTTGCAGCATGTATTTGTGTGCAGAGTTTCTTTGTGTAGCATATGTAATGTTTTTATGTGTAGTATGTATGTAGTGTTTTGTATGTAGTGTGTACATGTATAGTGTTTTTGTGTATAGTGTACACATGTGTGGTGTTTGTTCATGTCTAGTTTTTTGTGTGTGGTGAATGGGTAGTATGTGTGTGTATATATAGTATATGTGCAGTAATGTTTTGGTGTGTATTGTGTATGTAGTGACTTTTGTGTGTTGTGTGTGTAGTGGTTGTGTGTGGTATGTGTAGTGTGTGTGGAGTGTTTTTTGTGTGTAGTGTGTGTTGTGTGTGTGGCATGTGTGTGTGTTGTGTTTTGGTGTGTAGTGTGTGTAATGATTGTATGTGGTATGTGTGGTGTGTGTGGAGTGTTTTTTTGCGTGTAGTGTATGTGGTATGTGTAGTGTGTGTGGTGTGTTTTGGTGTGTAGTGTGCATATTAGTATGTTTTGGTGTGTAGTATGTGTGTGTGTATATAGTGCGTGGGGTGTGTGTGTGTGTGTGTGTGTGTGTGTGTGTGTGTGTGTGGTGCTTGTGTATGTGTGTTTACTAGAGAAGTGCTAACCCAAGGCATGGCACCTGTATATTAATGAACATATGTGTCTGTGAGGGGAGGGACCAGACACTGACCCAGGAACTGGAAAAAGGGAGTGATATTAAAGAAAACTCTCCCGTTTTCAAAGAAATTGTTTTCTCATGGAGAGACAGATGGCAAAGAAGTGACCACTCAAGAAACAGGTCACAGCCTGTGACATATGGTAGGAAAGAAATGGTCCTGAGTAGGAGGCAAGACGATCTTCCTGAAAAGATGGCGTTTTTCCTGAGCCTTGAGAGAGAGGAGGGAAGCCATGCCAACTGCTACGGAAAGAGACCAGGGCAGAAGGATAGCTGTCACAGAACCCTCAAGACAGGTATGAGTCTGGCCTGGTTAAGAACCTGAATGGGGCTGGGGAATGAGCTGTGCACAAAGTGCTTGCTGTGTGTGTGTGAGGACCTGATTTGGATCCCCAGAACCCAAAGAAAAGTGAGGCACGTGTGACACATGTGTCTCTAACCCCAGCAGCTGGGACGCAGAGAAAGGCCAGTCCTTGGGATTCACTGCCTTGGTAAACGAAGCTGCATCAGTGAGTTCCTGGTCCCAGTGAGAGACCCTGTCTCTACAGCATAAGGCATATGATCTCTGGCATCTATCTATCTATCTATCTATCTATCTATCTATCTATCTATCTATCTATCTGTCTTATCTATCTGTCTGTACACACATGCACCTGCATACACCTATGCACTCACACACATACAAATACAAATACACATGTACACACACATAATAAATAGATAAACTGAACAATAGTGATGTTTGAACTTAGCAAAAGGAAGGCAAATCCTGTGAGATCCCACAGCTAGGTTTGAAGGGCCAGAGCAATGGTACCCTACAGGCTAGATGACTTCCCTCTCTCCTTAAAACAATGTGTGACTTCGCCTGTCTGCATGGCTTTCCTCCTGCTCTGCCTAATTAAGCTCCATTTATCTGGGCTGTTTAATTTCAGAAATCTTTGAGCCAGGCCCTGACGTAGGCCAGGCAGGGGCTCAGAGACTGTGAGGATGTGTTCGCCAGCCTTAGGAACACGAGCTTTTGAATTCTAAAAGTGAAAATGAAGTTGACCTTGTAGAAATGAATAGCAGGCTGGACGGTGGCGAGCTGCTAAAGAAGATTCATGTGGGACCTTTCCAGATCATTCTGTGCTCCAGTCAATTTCAAACCATCCTGCATCCTAGCAAGGACAGTTTATGGCTTTGTTCACATCATAGATTTAGAAATCAAGACCTGAGAAAGGTCATGCCATTAAATAAATGTCCAACGCATGGGCAAGAGACAGGCGCTAATAATGAAGTCTCAGCTGAGTGCATTAACTTCTACCTTTTTACCAATGACTTTGATTTTCATTTTCAAACCTCTAACAAAAAGATCTCAATTTTTTGATGAAAAAATGCTAAGTTTTTCACCTGAGTAGTTTTCGCTTTAGAGAGTTGAATGGGGAAAGACCTAGGATTAAGGAGCTTGTGGGTATTAGAGAGTTACCCGAAGTCTATTATAGCCCAGGGATGCTCAGGCTTTAATGTGCTGAAGGATTCTCTGAAATCACGTTGCCAAGTAGAGTGGCCACTGGCTTCTGAGCACTGGCCAAGTGAATGGAAAGGTGCCCTAAGTAGCAAATACACATGCACTTTTGAAGATGTAGTCTAGAATACGATGTACAATCTTCATTTGGGGGCCTGGAGAGAAGGCTCAGCAGGTAAGAGCACTTGCTGCTTTTGCAGAGGACTCAGCTCAGTTCCCAGGACCCATATCAGTCACCTCACAATCTTTGACTCCAGCTCCAGAGAATCTGATGCCATCCTCTGGTTTCTGTAGGCATCCCACACACATGGCATATGCTCACACCCATGTGCACAAGTCTGGGGCCACATGTACACACATGCATACAACACACACACACACACACACACACACACACACACACACACACACACACACACACATACCTTGGATCCTAGAATAACAAAAACAAAAAAGAATCCAAGCACTAACTGTTGGGGAGGATGCTGTGTGCCAGAGCTCCTATTTATTGCTACTGGGAATGCAAAACCATGGAAGCATTTTGCAGTTGATTTTGGGGTAAGACCTTGGGGTAAGTCATCTATCACCTAGCCATCAGACTCTTTCATAATGACCTCAGGTGACAAAAGCACACGATGTCATATGCACAAGAGGATAAAGCAGTGAGGTGTTGCAGCCTTATTTCTAGCAGCAACATCTACAAGGAAAAGCTCTGATAGAGCTTGTTCAATGGTGCACGGTGTTGCACTTCACCCATGTAGAGCTTGCCTTTCCTGTACATGTTCCTACGACAGAAGAAAACACAAGGGTGGGGTGGGGTGAAGGGTTTACATCCCTTAGAGAGAAGCTATGCAAGGCCACTGGAATTCAGAGGAGGAAACGGGATACTTGAAACATCCCTCCAACTACTCAATCCCAAAGGAAACCAACCCACCCATGGGGAGAAGGTTCCCAGGGCAATAAGCCTCTTTCTTCTTCCTCAGTTGAAGGCTAGTGCAGAGTACATCAGGGTTCTTTGTGAGCTAAAGCCTATTAAGCTTCTACTTGGCAAAATACAATAATTATACTAAACAATACAGGCTCCTGAAAACTAATTAACGATCAGGCTCAGTTGTCATGAAGGCAGATCAGTTTTAAGTAAAGCTTCTTAAGTGTCATCATCTGTCAGATGTGCATGGAGAGAGTTCTATGCGTGCTCCCCACTTTGAACCCCAAATCTCTTCCACAGCCGCCCAAGGAGAGCGCAGACTAGCTCAGGCCATGCTGATATCCCCAGCCTGCAGTGGCCTCTCCAAGATTATGACGGGTGATTATATCTTGATGAGCAGAAGTTTCTTCCTCTCTCTCCACAGAAAGCTAGCGATAGGAAATGGGCTTTTTACAATGCAGGGATGATTAGGTTAGACTAGCCAGTGAAATACTTTTATGATCAGAGACAGCAGCCATGTTCGTGTTGATGTGGTGGATGGTGAAGGCCTAACTGCAGCTCGGCCTGGTCTCCTCTGCTTTGTACCCCATCTGCAAAGGGTGAGTCTCAGAAAGTGCATTTGGGGATGAGGAGATGACTTTGCATCAGCACCAGACCCCGAGTTCAGGTCTCTAGCGATCATGTTGAACAGCTGGGCATGGCAGTGTGTTTGTAACCCCAGTGCTGAGACATAGACAGAAGGATGCCTGGGGCTCACTGGGTAGTCAGCCTAGTCTAATCGGGGTGCTGCAGGTCTCAATGAGAGGAGCTATCTCAAATATCTAGGTATGTAGTGCCTGACAGACCTGAGACGACCCTCTGGCCTCTAATGCACACACATATACACACCTCCACACGTGGACACACACAAAAGAAACTGAGTTTCAATAGTAGGTCTAGGGCAAGGGGTAAGGGGCAAACCCTTAATGGAGAAGGCCATACAATAAATACTTTAAGTTTCATCCATTACACAGCCTGGGCTGGTTGGCTAGTAAGCTCCATAGATCACCTGCCTCTACCTTCCTGGAGCTGGAATTAAAGATGCATGCCACCACACCTGGCTTTTTTCCACGTTATGGGCACTGAACTGAAGCTTATGCTTGCAAGGCAAGCACTATCCTGACTGAGCCATTTTTTTAGCCTCAATTATTCCAGTTTTTATGAGTTAAGATCTATATGCTGCAGGGATGGAGAGATGGCTCAGCAATTAAGAGCACTGATTGTTCTTCTAGAGGATCCAGGTTCAATTCCCAGCAACTACATGGTGGCTCACAACTGTCTGTAACTCCAGTTCTAGGGGATTCAACACCCTCACACTGCATTATGTTCTACATATGCTCCTGTGTCTGGTCATTATGCTCTTTATAATACACTTCACTCATGCCAATGCAGCAGACACTACTAAGCTAGTCTTTGTGATAATGCTGAGTAGCACCCAGTAGTGTGAACACACTGCAATGCATTCATTTATTTACTATGTGTATTCACTGCTTTTTATGTCTTTCAGGACTGTGCAGATTTCTGCTTTCCTCTTAGCCTTTAACCCAGGGAGCCTGTGATAGTATCTAGCAGATACTCTGCTTAGCCAGGATGCTCATGTAGGGGCATGGTTTTATCTCTCTGATAATGTGGGAATCATAAGGAATCCCACCTGGTCCCCTGAGCTCAGGGAATCTGAGAGCTTCCTGCAGAAATGGTGGATTAAAGACATGGTATTGGTCTTGAACTTCTTGGACTCTGTGCTGGAGAGGCAGGAATTAAGTAGAATGGACTAACTGGGAGCAATTCGCTCTCTCTGTGGTCATGTCATCCTTGTGCTTGATATCAGGGTACTACTTACATCTGTGAGATGGTCCCCTTTCTAGCACTGCAGTCCTAGGCAAGTGACACTGGATTTTCAGAAGCCAGGTGTTAGGTTCTGGATGGCTGAGTGTTGAGAGGAGGATCCCACATGTTTAATTCTAGAGGATATCCTTGTCACCAACTAAGAGAAGAGGGCAATATCTGGATTGAGGGAACTGCTGTGTTTGGAAGTACCTAACCCTGTGGAAGAGCAGGTGCTCTTGGCTGGGACTCAAGGATGTGTCTGATGGGGTGAGGGAATGGGAAGTCCTGGAGCTCAGGGTAAAGTCTGTCATTGTTCTGACATTTTGCTAAAGGGCGGACAGTACTTGGAGTATATAAAAGTTCATCCCTTGTCTTAACTGCCATCATATTTCTGAGGCATATAGGAAGGGTCATGAATCAAGCAAGTTCAACTATGATGAGGAGTATTTGGATATCATTACTAGCCTGTACGCCCGCAGTGTTAGACAAGTAGGAAAGAAGTCGATGTGTTTCAGGTGGAAACATAGCCTATCTGTAGGAAAGATGGAGGGTCTCAGCTCACTGAATGGGGATTAACATAAGGCATGGGAACTAAGTAAGTTTATACTGTCATTGTTGATATTGGAGAAGGACTATAATGGTTAGCTTTAATCGTCAACTTGACATAACCTAGAATCATCTGTGAAGATGAGGGATTGTCTACATTGGGTTGGCCTGTGGACATGTCTATGGAAAAAGCAACAACAGTTAGTTGACATGGGAAGACCCAACCCAATGTGGCTGGCACCATTGTTTAGTTATGGGGCCCTGAACTGCTAAGCAAATCCACTTTACTTAGGAATGAACATTCTTCTGATGCAGGTAATTTCAGAGTTTTGAGAGGAAAATCATGGAGAGGTCTAGCTGAGCAGAAGCAAGCCAGCAAATGAGAATGCATGAATTTGTTCTCTCCCTTGCCCTAGATAGGATATGTCTAGCTGCTATAAGTTTCTGCCTCGACTTCCCTACTATGATGGACTGGAACCTGGAATTGTAAGCTGAAAGAAGGCTCCTTCTTTCTTCAGGTGGTTTTTTTTTTTTTTTTTTTTTGGAGTAGTTTATCTGTTCTCTCACAGCAACAGACATTATCTAGGATATGACATATGCTCTACTCTGAGCCATAGCTCCAGCCCTAGAGGTATATTTGTGTAATAGAAAACTCCAGGTATGGCTGAGGTAGCAGGGCCACTGTTGATATTAGAAGCTACTTTTGGGGGACCTTTTTCAAGTTTCTTTGGCACTATATTGACCAGATTGTCATTAACGTATATAGCAATTGTATGCAGGGTAGTAGGGTAAAGATGGAAGCTGTTTCGCCAGGCAGAAATCCCAAAATTCCAAACACTCCTTTTGATTTTGTATTATTTTAGAATATAATAAGTTATATTTATTGGGAAGGAGGCCAAATCTAAACTTAAAACTCATTTATTTCCCATATATTCTATGCGCACACAGCCTGAAGGTGATTCTATTAAACGTTTTTAGTGTGGTTGTGTCATGCTGTGACCTGTCACCAGAGGTCACATGCAGGATTTTTCTACTTATGGTATCATGCAGGGTTTCAAAACTCTTTGAGTTCCAGAGCACTTTGGATTTCCAATATCTCATTAGAGATGATCAGCTTGTATCTGCCACCCTAGCAGTCAAACTCCTATGCTCTACCCTCCTTGGGTTGGGTCACTATCACGTTTTCACCCTTCTGTCCATCAACTTTCCATCACTGTGACAAAATGCCTGATGAAGACAAGCTAAAGGAAAGAAAGTTTATCGTGGCTCATGCTTTCCAAATTTAGTCTGTGGTCAGCTGGCTCTATTGCTGTGGTCCCGAATTGAGACCGGGATCTAGTGACCATAGGAACCTGTGACTGAGGGGGCTGCGCACCTCATGGGAGGTAGGCGTGGGGACAAGTTGTAGCCTTCAGTGCATACCGTCTCCACAGTGACCTACTCCCTCCAGCTCAGTGCCACTTCCCAGCAGCTCATTTGGTGAGTTCTTCTACTGAGGAAGCACCCTGATCCAGCCAACTCTGAATAGTGCCACCTACTGGAGACTGTCTTTAATACAGCATCCAAAGCTTTTCACTCCCAGAAGTACCACAGAGGATTTGCCTCTTGATATAATCTTCCCCTGGCAGGCTGGATGGGCCTAGTTGAACACTGATGGTGCTTGGTACAAGGGCGTCACTTGTCTCTGGTGTTGCAGAGTGAAAAGGCTTGAGAATGCTGGAGTGATCAGAGGAAAGAGTTCAAGGTGAATTCATCTGCTAAGGCTTCAGTTTTCCTTCGCTCTGATGCCTGTTTCCCAACCTTTTTTTTTTGATTCTCTGAGACCGACCTGCTGTTGAGAATGCCCGAGCTCTGTGCATTTCTTCAGTGCTCAGTTCTAAACTAATTTGATGTAAATTATACATTTGCAAGGAGTGTTCAGAATAACCTGTACGAGGCCCACGAAGACACAGCGCACAAAGGAAATGATGGTGTGTTTTATTCATAAGGATGCACTGCTCTTCAAAATTCTCACACAGTTCCCCAAAATACCGAATGCATCACAAGCCGACATTTGTGCTGCCGGCTTCCATGCGGAGAGCAATGCTGTTGCTTTTAATCACGGAAGTTTATTTTGCGGTGAAAACCTTTTGTATAATATTGAAAAATCCTTGTGTTCCTTGGAAGCTATTTCAGCTTTCTGAAATGATCATTTTTAATCATTCGCCTCACAAAACAATTTACCAGGCAGTGGAGGATAGCGAACCATAAAGTTTAATTTGCCTTTTTTTAATTGAGTTGTTAATTAGCACCCCTCTGCCTTTGGAAATCCCTCTTTGCTTTGTTGTTTTGCTTCTGATCTGAGACATTTTGGAGAATCTCATCTATCATATCTCCTCTATCCAGGTACTTACTGAATCACATCAATAGCTGATTATTTTCTAAATCTGGCCAAGCTGCCACAGTTGCATACAAATTTTGTAGGTGGTAAATAATAAGATAAGGAAGACTGGTATTCAGTGGATTGGCTTATCTGCAATTGATTGAGTCCCTACTGTGTACTGGACACATTTTATGCAAGTATGTGCATACAGGTTTATGTGAACTCATGGGGGTTCATACACTAGTGTATGTGTGTGTGTGTGTGTGTGTGTGTGTGTGTGTGTGTGTGTGTATGCGAGAGGTTAACTTCAGGTGTCATTCTCAAAAACATTAGTTCAGTAGTTCTCAACCTGTGGGTGGTGGCCCCCTTTGGGGGTACATGGCCCCTTTGAGGGTTGAATATCATATATCCTGATTATCAGATATTTACATTATGTATCATAACAGTAGCAAAATTACAGTTATGAAGTAGCAACGAAAATAATTTTATGGTTGGGGGTCACCACAACCTGAGGAACTGGATTAAAGAGCATTAGGAAGATTGAGAATCACTACGATAGTTCTTTGAGGCAAGGTCTCTCAGTGGCTTGTAACTCACCAATTAAGCTAGGCTGGCTAGCTAGCAGGCCAATGAACCCTGGGGATCTACCTGCCTATGTCTGTCTCTCCAGGGCTGAGATTACAAGTGTGCACTGTTGTGTCTGGCTTTTCTGTTTTTATTTTTTATATGGCCTCTGGGGACTGAATTCAGGTCCTAATGCCTTCAAGGTAAATCCTTTAGAAACTACACTATCTCCCCAGTTCAGTGCTAGACACTTGTGTTCATTCATTTACTGCATCTTTTTGAGGTACAGTTATCTCAATTGCATACACAAGCAAACTGATGTTCACTTATACTGAGTGCTTTTTCCAATGCCATCTAGCTAACTGATACTCGGATGAGGCTTCAAACCTAGGTAGCCTGGCTGAGGATATCATGTTGCTTTTTTTTCTTTTCTTTCTGAGACAGGGTTTCTCTGTGTAGCCCTTTCTTTTCTGGAACTCTCTCTGTAGACCAGACTGACCTCAAACTCATAGAAATCAGCCTGCCTCTTCCTCCTGAGTGCTGGGATTAAAGGTGTGCGCCATCACTGCCTGGCTCACGTTGCATTCTTTGAGTCTTAATCTGAGTTTCCAAGGTCCCTGAAGCATGGAAGTTCTATTTCTGCTGTTCATACTGATTTTAAATGAACAAATTTCTGGGCACCTTTTTGATAAGAATGCACACCATGTGTTCAGGTTATATGTCAGAAGGGCACTTGCTGCTTGGATTTTCCAAACTGGTTTTGAATAAGGAACCTCAGGTGATTTTCCCCAGTGTTTTGCAGCTATTCCAGACAGTGTCATAATCTGTTTATTCCCTCTCCTTCTTGTGGTTTCCATGTTCAGAAGTCTGTACCCAGATTAGTAGCCCTCTGTTTAGGATGTCATATGGCTGAATGAAGGTGCCAGACTTGGGATCACTTCTGGAGGTTTGGCTGGTAAGGGATCTATCTGCTTCTCTTTTCATATTCTGGCACTCAGTTCTTTGTGACCATAGGAGGAGATGCATTTGGTTTCTCCAAAGCCAGCGAGGAAGATGAAAAGGATGAAGGTAAGTCAGCTAGCAAAGCGGAGCCTTAGATGAAGTTGCAGTGGTAGGAGCAGCATCTGGTACTTATGCTGTGCTTTAGCAATTAGAAATATGGCATTGGTCTTGCTCATCCTCAATGGTAGAGGATAATATGTGTGATGACTGAGAGGCCAAGGTCATGGAGAGACACACTGGAATCCCTTGCATGGCAATAATCACATAGCATTGGGGAATGTAGTTATTGCTACGGTTATCATTGTCAGTGCTGCTGGCACCTCTGTGATACTCACAGTGCTCCAGGCTGGACTCGGAGCTCTTTGTATGTCTAACTCATTTACACATTCAGCCAGGTATCAAGGTTCTGATGACTGAATCCAAGGTCACTCTTTGTGCACACTGGAATTAACATTTCTCAGGGCCATTAGGCATGAGGCAACTGTTGTTTTTTCCTGAGTGATATGACTGTTCCAGGAAGTAATAAAGTCTAAGTAATGAGGAACATGGGACTTACTTAGTGTCAAATAGAGGCAGGTGAGAGCCTGGCTCTATCAGTCCTGATCCTATGGTCTGTTCCAAGTCATTCACTCAAGTCCTTATCAGGGAGGGATGCTGTATGTCCTTTGACTGAGAGCCTATAGGGATTAAAGCTACATCAAGGTTAAGGTTGCTTACAGCATACAGTCTCAACACAGTTCAGCCAGAGAAGGGTCATTCTCTGGACTTTGTAACAGGTGACTAGAAGGAAGGGAAAAAGTTTGGGAGAGTATAACGGAGGTGGGTGGGTAGAAGAAATATGGCCAGAGTACATGATATACTTGAAAAAAACGTCATTAGAAAACCTATCACTTGTAAAATGAATATTCATTGATTAAAAAGGTATATTAAAGATGTGCTGTCACATTACAAATTCGAAGAGCCCAGTTGTTTCAACCTCTGAGTAGAGAAACAAAGCAATAAAATATAGCCAGAGAGATATTGTCTCCAAACTTATCAGTATCCATAGATGTCTTTAGATTTTTAAGGTATAGATGTTATGTCTCCCTTTTCACACAGGACTTTCTTCTTCTCCCTTTCTTTCTCATTTTACTTCTCAGCACCTATTTTTGTTCATAGTCCCTTAATCTCATTCTCTATGTTTATTCTGACAGCTAGCATGTCAATGACACTCCATTTTCAGATGGAAGAAAGAAACCAAGCGAGGAAGGGCTAAGGGCAGACTTGAGAAGAATTAGTGTTGTGCCCAGATCGTGACCCCCAGAGAGACCACCGAGGACGAGTGTACCAGAATGCAAAAGCAAAGTTTATTTCTGCTACAAGTCATGACAGGGAACTCATCTCAACTCACTGGCAGTGAGGCAGAGAGGAGTTACTCTTTCTTGGGGAAGTTAGTTTTTATAGCAAAACCCACAAAATTTCTTAGAGGGGAGGGGGTTAGTACGGGTCCATCCTTGATTGGTCCAGTTTTTCCTGGGCCTGGACTTTGTCTTATTCTAGCTTATCTGTTTGCCCTGTCAGGAGTTTTACAACCCATCTCTGGGGTCTGGTCATGTTATCTCAGGAGAGGGGCATCTCATGGATAATTGGTTACCATCAGACATCCTGACTTTGTTCTTTTGAAAACATCTGACTTCACCCTCTCCAGGAAGGGGGAACTGACTCAGTTTTGTTTATTTTTAAGATATCTCTTTCGTCAGCTCTTTTGGGTTTCTGGGGGAACTGTGTCTGGGTCTTTGGTGGGGGTCTTTCATTAGGGCAATATCTGGAAGGAATGAGGCCTTGGCAGGTGTGTCTATAAGGCTCTTCAAAGATGCTGATGAGGATAAAGTAACAGCTTCCTTAATAATGGTTACGTCCCTCTTAACTTGTCTTTCAAAATAGTTATTTCCTCCAACTTGTATCCATATGGCTATCTCCTCTAACTTGTCTTCTAAAATGTTCATCTCTTTCTTTAATATCTTTTAAAATGTCCTCCTTCTCCTTAATTTGTCCTTTCGAATGGCTAGCTTTTTCTCTAACGTTTTCCAAAATGACCACTTCTCTCCTCTAACTTGTCTTGTTAAATGTCCATCTCCCCCTTTAACTTCTTCCAAAATGGCCACCACCTCCTCTAAAGTCTTCCAAAGTGACCTCTTACTCACTTTTGATAGGTTGGCTAAATGGCTTACTGTTCAGTAATTGTTTAGTTCCAGTAGAGAATCCAGTCTTCTCCAGCCCATGTTAGACCTCTGCTCTCTGATGCTCTGTAAACTCCTCTTTCAGAGGGAACTCTTCGTAGACATATTCATCCAAATTTCCAAATAGCTTTGGTTCATTGGATTGAATGACTTCATTTGATGGGAGGAGCAATAATCAAAAAAAAAAAAAAAAGAAAAGAAAAAGAGAAAATGGCTCTGACTTCTGTGTGATCACCGCTTATTCCTCTCTAGCACCTCTCAGGCTATTTCAACTTTATCTCTTTTGGTGGATCTTTATTTTGGTCCAGAAAGTCTTTAGTCTTTATGTAGCTTTAGAGACTTGTGTTCTTTGAGCTACAGTTCTTTCAGGCCTCAGAACACACAGCACTGCGGTTTGGGTCATCATCTCTAGTTGCCTGGTACCTCCTGGCAGCTCCCATTGTTTAGCCTCTGGGCTTACCACTCTTATACCATCTTCAGGTATTTCAGGGACTCCCTGTGGTCCCTGCCTCAACTCAGCACTCTCTTCTCCCACTCTCTCTACAGTGGTATTCACCCATCCAGCATCTGCACTCTGACTTTTTATATTTTCCCTGAAGCCAAGGCTGTGTGTTACCATTGACTTCTTCCTCATTCTTTCTCCATCCTGAATTTTTATCTCTGAGGCATGAGCTCCATGTAGGCATCCTCATAGAATATGTTTCTCAACTTGAATACTCCTTCACCTTGTTCTACTTTTATGAGCATTTTGGCCACTCACCAAAGATGGCACCTTTGGAAGGTCCCATCAATCTCTTTATGTCCACCCCAATGATCCTCCCAAATGCATCACTAGACAAAAACAGTGGTTACTATTTTACATGAGATACACTTGAGAAAGGAGAAGCTCATCTTTTGCTTTCAGCTCTACAGATAGAACCTTGATTGTTCCCATCGTTATCTGTTCAACAGTTTCTATGGCATTACTTGCCAAGAACTTACCCTTAAGACCACATTCACCTGCATGGCTCTCCCTTCGGTGCTCTTCTGTTTCCTTGTATGTCTTATTGTCTACCATTGGTTTCTGTCATTGTTTTATTCATTCAGCCATACTGATGGTAGAACTCATGGACTCCTGCTTGCTAGGTAGGAGCTCTGCTACTGGTCTACACCTTCAGCCATCATTTCTGTCAATTTTTATGTCTTCCTGTGTTCTCACTTAATCCTTTCAGCTTTAAGCCCTGTTCACTTAACACCCAAGGATCCTCCAAAAATATCAGGTGGATGAGTTTGTTTTTTATTCTAACCATAGTAACTCTGTACATGGGAGAAACAGCACTCATTTCTTAAGCATCAAGAAGATGAATGAATGTGTGAGTGAATGAACAATTAAATGAATGAGCAGGTGAATGAATGAGTGAGTGGGTGAACAATTGAATGGATGAGTAGGTGAATGAATGAATGAGTGGGTGAACAAACAAGTGAGTGACCAAGTGACTTGGTATATAGGCAGAGAACTCATTCTTCTTTTCTAACCCCTGATGGAATCTAACCAAATCACTGCCTCTCCTCCAAATTTTGCTACTTCTTCCTCCTTGCTTTTAGCAGATTTTTTTCTCCTCAAGTTTTGCTCTTTTTTGTCTGTGGGTTGTATTTGCCATTCAGGACCTGACATGTTTTTATTATTACCTCAGAAATGTCCACCAACTTGTCAGGATGGATTTTTCCTTCTCTTTGATTCTTTAAATCTCTTTTATTTTTCAATATGAAAGTCCTGGACCATGGTGGCACCATTTTACAGCATGATTTACGATCCACATTTGATAAACACAGACTGAGCCTCTCTCACCCAAAATTCCCGAAGCTCAGTACTAGAGTGCTTGCCCAGTGGGCATGAGGACCAGGGATTGATCCCCAGCACTGAAAATAAGGAGAAAGAAAGAGACAGGTGGAGGGGGAAGAAAAGACTCTCCTAAATATCTTGACTCTTTGTGCCCAATGTGAAGCTGCCATGGAAATGTCTACATGACAGAAACTTGTGCCATGCACAAAATTTGTATGAGTGTCTTACAAAATTTCCTTTAAACTACAATGTAAAAGAAATACATAAAACATACATGAATTCTATGTTTAGATTTGGGTTCTGTCCCTATGTTATCTCATAAATATGCAGATTTCTCTAACTCTTAAAACACCTAAAACCCAAACCTTTGGTCTCATGCATATCAGATGAGTGATCTTCACCCTGTAGTCTGGTAAATAGGTGAATTACTAACGCAAATACTGTGGGGGTGGGGAGTACAGGTAAAGGCAGAAAGGCTAAGCTCCACTTAGTTCAGGTCTAAGCTGTACTTTGTTCTAGCTGTTCCTCTTCCATTTATTATTTACAATACTTTTCAGGGACTAACATGGAAGAGAAAGGAGCTGTTGTTGAGCACACTGAAAAGTTGATTTGTGGGTTTCCATGGCAACAGAGTTGAGTTCAGAGTTTTTCTATCCCTGCATGTTTTAATGAAAACATTTCCTCAGCCGTTATAGATGGGCTTGTGTACTCGACAAGAAGTGCTTTATCTTAACATACCATTATGCTCATAAGTCAGATGGATGGCATGGAGCATTATTTCATCAAATCTCAATACCTTCTTGTGCTTGCCTCGCAAGAACTGATTCCAGTGCTAACACAGTGAAGGCTGCTCTTGTTTGTGGAAGAAAAACAGCTCTGTAGACTCACGCCTCCTCCTTCTGCTCTTGAGATGGAGCCTCTTGAGTTTTAGCCAAAGGATACTCAACACAGGCACAGCCCACTCTGAGTTTTTCTTTGAGGCTAATTTCTCTAATCATGCACACATCCCGCATATTGTCAATAAAAATGAAGTAACTCTTCTGCCACATTAGGGTGTCTTAGTAGGTGGTGGTTTCTGTGTGCTTAGGCTGCAGGGAACCCTATTGTATAGTTATTCTCATCCAGATTGCAGCAGTCCCTTAAGGAGGAAGGAGGGAGGCTCACAAGGAACTCACAAGACTCTCTGATTCCACTGTGGGGTTCTACAAGCAGTCAAGAATTGATGCATTTTTGTGGCTCCTCAGGCCATGCAATGCTGCTGCCCATGTCTAAAATGGACCGTCCCACCTCACTTAACCCTATCTGGATAATCTTTTACAAATAGCCCAGGATGCTTGACTCTTTGGCAAGTTTAGATACTGTCCATTTGACAATCAATTTTACCCATCACACCTACTGTAGTTTTGTGGCTCAAATGAGCCTCTACTGGTGACAGCCATTAAAATGTCCTACACTGGATACGTGGGCATCATACTTAGGCAATTCTAGTTTCTGTCTGAAGTCTTGTGTTAAAGGTGCTTCATTAGGTATCTTATTTGTACCTGGAAATGCACAAAACTCATCATAATTTGTATAAAAAAATGGTGGTACTATTTTGGTGAAGGCCTGAAGATTTCTTTCAGTTCAGAGATCCACCAAATTACTCTCCTGCAAGTGTGTTTTAATAGGAAATCTCCCAATACACCTATTAAAAACATAATGAAAACCTCCTGTCTTCCACCAGGCTCCAGGGCTATAAATGACTTGTAATTTGCAGGAGATTGGAACAGCATTGAGGAATTATGGTGACAAAGTGAGACACTCATTGGATTTTCAATTTTCTGATAGAATTCCATGTAATTTCTTGTTAATGTGTCTGCAGCCTAGGAGGGTGACATGTGTCATGGCTCAAGCCAGATCCCCAGCTCCACATCACTGTGTGGTAGGGAAAGCATGTTGTCAGCTTTTGTTGTGGGGCGGGGGACAGAGAGGTGCCGTTGTTTGGCCTTGATGGATATTCCATTATATACAGTCCCCTGAACAACAGCCCATAATTTCTAACAGCTCAGATAGATGTCTTAGATGCTTGACATTTGACTTCACATATTTATTGGAACAAACTGTGAGCAGTCTCTTCTGTGCTAGCACTTGGTAGAATATAGAGTTTGGCCTCCCTCTATCTGGGGCCCCTACCAGGTCTATTGCCTGTTGAAACAAAGGCTGTATGCTCTGGCAAATGAATTCCCCTTTGGAGGAACCCAAAGCTGTACAGGGCATTGTGCCTGTGAACCGGGGAGATGAGGCCTTGAGTTTTATACAGCGTATTGTATATTATCCACAATGTTTGGTTTAGGTTCAAGCGAGCCAGCTTCCTTCTCAGAGAACCCAAGTGTCTTTATTTCACCTGGAAACGGGAGCCTCTTGTGTCTTGCCCGTTGTCAAGGTTGCTGACATACATCTGTTGTTTCAAACCTCAGGGGGGAACACAGTAATAGAATTACAAATAGACAATAACACTTTGCAAGCTGGTTTTGTAATTTTTAAAATAATTAATGACATTGTTGCACTTTGTGTGTGGCCCTGACAAGATTCGCACTCCTGGGGCAGGCATTTTGATTTGTTTTTCACCTGACTGAGGATGAATTTGCACTCATTTGGCTATGTCCTCTCTCCCGGGGTGTCCTCTGTGACCAGAGGTGTGTGTGTATTGTTCTGCAGCAGGCTTCAGAATAAGATGATAGCCCAAGGCCACCTGATAGAGTTGAGCTAATTGGCTTTATGAGGGACCATGCTGTGCTTCAGCTATGGTGCCCATGCCGAAGAAGCCAGAGTTAGGAGCTGAAGATGGCTGAGTGCATAGAGTCCTTGCTGCACAAGCATGAGGTTCTGAGCTCTAATCCCTGTGAAAATCTGGATATGGTTGTACATATCTTCAACTCCGACACTGGAAGTACAGAGACAGGAGGATCCTCAGAGCTCACAGATGAGCTGGTCTAGTTGAATTAGTGAGCTCTAGGTTCAGTGAGAGACTCTGTCTCATAACATGGTGAGAGAAGGGGATGCACCTGATGTTGACCTCTGGCCTCTATGTAAGCATGTGTGTGTGTGTACACACACACACAGTCAGTCAGTCAGTCAGTCAGTCAGTCAGTCAGTCAGAAGCACCCTTCCATCTCTTCTTTTCACCCGTGTGTCAAGAGGTAGTTACTAAATCCCTGTTGGGAGCAAGCCCTTGTCTGATGCCCTGTGTGGGGCATGGCAGGAACAGAAAGAATACATATTTTACATTCATAAATACTAGCCATCTTCCTCCCTCTGATCCAGAGTCACGGCAGGACAGCCCCTTCACATATAGGGATCTGACTTAAGCTAAGTGAGAAGTCTACACTTTCTGTGTACAGAATTCTGCAGAAGTCTTCATGAACCAGCATGTAAACATTCTAACAGGTGAATCAAAACGTGTGTGTGTGTGTGTGTGTGTGTGTGTGTGTGTGTGTTTCCAACTGTGGTCACATGTGCTAACCTCAAGGATCCCCAGAAATCAACAACAACAACAAACAACCTCCAGGGGCATGGGAGATAACTCAGAGAACTATTTGCGTTACAAGACATAGGACCTGAGCCCACTCTCCAGACGCACTTGATAAAAGCCAGGCATGGTAGGTGATACACGTTTGTAATCCCAGGGCTGGGGCAGTAAAAGCAGCTGGATCCCAAGAGCTCTTTGAGCAGCCTACTTGGTTCAACCTACTTGGTGATCTCCAGGCAAAATTAGAGAGCCCATCTCATGAAACAAGGTTGGTGGCACCCGAGGAGCAGCAGTGTGGTTGGCCTTTGGTCTCTTTTGTACAAACATGTGCACCCACATACACATGAACACACATGCACACTTTTATATACATAAATTTAAAAACACTTTAAAACCACCAATTAACCAAGAAATGACATTGACAAGCTAGATGTGAACGGAATGATCTTTAAGTTGGAGTCAGGTTTAAGATAAATAGAAAAGCAACAGGGACTGTAGAGAGTGTCTTCTGCTATGTCTGACCAAGAAGGCCCGTGTGCAACCCCATGTCATCTCAATCTCTTCAAGTGGCATCACCATCCACTCAGTTACTAGGGCTACCACCTGGGCACTATTATTGTCTTGTCTGTCCCTCCCAGTCCGCCAATAGGTTTTACTGTTTCCACCCTAAGAGGTACTCTCACGTCCATCTGCTTCCAGTTGGCCCATCACTTCCAGCTTCTCCTGAATCTGTTTCTTCTGGATCTCCTGCAGCTCTCCCCAGAGGTGATCATCCCACTCAACCAACACTGAATCTCTAAATTACCATTCTGCTAGTGAGGCTTTCTTGTTCTCTGTGGTGCTTAGGGTATGAAGTGTCTTGAGTGCTCATGTGTTGGAGGCTGGGTTACTAGTTGGTGGTGTCATTGAAAGATGATTGATCACAAAGGCACTAATCATGGACGATGAATCCACTGGTGAGTTTATACCCCAACAAGCTATTAGATGGTGGAGGATCTAGGTCACAGAGGATGTGTCTTTGGAGGATATATCTTGCCCAGACCCACTGTGTGTGCTCTCCCCCTACTTCCTGGCTACCACAAGGTGAGTAGCTATGGCTCTCCATTCTCTTCTCACCTTGATGTTCGTCTTCACCAGAATCCTAAAAGAAATGGAGTCAGCACAGGGAACTGACTGTTCTGAGATGTGAGCTAAAATGTGAATTTCCTCCTGTAAGTTGACTTCTTTCAGGTATTTAGTCACAGCTACAGAAAGTTGACTGACTCCTGTGTTAGGCTTTCTGTCCATTCCTCAAGCTCATCCAAATTGTTTGAGCCTTCAATTTTGTTCTCCCCAAGTCTTTTGAACACTCAATCTCACCTGCTTGCATGGTGAGTCTCATGGTTCTTCAGGTCTCCGCTCAAATCTTACCATCTCACTCTGTGTATGTGTGTGTATGTGTGTGTGTGTGTGTGTGTGTGTGTGTGTGTGTGTGTGTATTTCAAGACAGATTCCCACTCTGTATCCCATGCTGGCCTCAAACTCGTGGCAATCCTCCTGCCTCAACCTCTCTAGAACTGGGATTACACATGAGTCATCATGCAAATGTTACTGTCTGTGTGCATGCATACGTGTGCATGTATGATATATGCATGTTTATGCATGAGTTCACTCACATGTGTGCATGTGTGGAAGCCAGAGGCTGGTGTCAGGCTATCTTTCTGTACTTCCATCCTTAGTTTGTAAGACAAGACCTCCCACTGCGCCTGGAGCTCATGGAGTTGGAGTCTCATAGTTGACTGGGTGGTCAATGAGCCCCTCTGTCCCCTTCCCCCAAGTACTGGTATTACAGACATGTATTTTATCCATTGAGATATCACTCCTTCTCCCTAGCCCAGATCTTTTTGTCCTAAAGTTAAGAGTGGCGTATGCTAATAGGGCCAAAAGGAGCCACATGCCTGGCATAGAACCTGTGCTCATGGTGGCCTTCTGAATAAATTTCTCACCAAGTGACTGTGTTGTGAAGGATTCTGATAACAGAATCAGAGCTGCCTGTTAGAAAGGAGACAGAGATGGAGAAAGCTGGAGCTTTCCAGAGTAAAGGGTATTTGGCATGCTTCAGTTTATCTGAGAGAGAGAGAGAGAGAGAGAGAGAGAGAGAGAGAGAGAGAGAGAGAGAGAGAGAGAGAGGGAGGGAGAGGGAGGAAGGGAGGGAGGGAGGGAGGGAGAGAGAGAGAGAGAGAGAGAGAGAGAGAGAGAGAGAGAGAGAGAGAGAGAGAGAGACTCTCTATCAATTAAATCTACAAGGGTTGAGATGAGATGGCATCCATTGGTATTGGAGTCCTTCCATGGAATATGAAGTAGTTTCAGAATTCAATAACACAATCAGAATTAAGTTCCCCCCAACTCCAAGTAATGATTCACGTGCCATGAAATTTTTCATTAAAAAATTCCAAGGCTCACAAAGTACAGAAAAAGGAAAGGGGGCCTTCTACCCTTCATTTGTTCCAACCATTTCCTTGGAGCCTCAAATGCTGATCATTGAAATGGGGCCTTGGAATTTTAAATCAAGTTTTACTTTGCAAATTTAATGAAATGCAAACAAATACTTAGCAGTTCTAAAGGGCATGAAGTCATTAAGGCTTCTCATTTTGTTAGGTGCTTTGGGGAGTCTCTATAATTTTCAGAGTGAAATCAATTAAGTGTGTGTGTGTGTGTGTGTGTGTGTGTGTGTGTGTGTGTGTGTGTCCTTGTATAGTCAGTGGATAGATTGGGTAGAATTCTGGACTTCAAGGTCTGTTGCATCCTTTATTAGCCAACTGTCCTTGGGTAAATGACATACCCTTTCTTCCTGGGTAAAATAGTGAGAGGTGCAGCTTGCCGTGAATGTCCGTGAGGTGTGCCGCATCTCTGTTCTTAGAATGATCCCAGCTTGGTTTGATGCTTTAACTGGACTTGTTAAATCCTCTTCTAATAGTGGATCCTGCATCTTCCTTTTGCATTAGCCTCTAAAACTGTGCAGTTCCTTCTGATTTGATGAGCTTGTGTGAGGCGCTCGTAAACACCCTTCAGTAAGAAACCTCCATTTGTTCTTTTTTTCTCCACGTTTGATCAGCTTGTGTGTTGCTTGTGCTCCCGTCTGCTGGGCCAAGCTGAGAGCACTGATACTTTTTTATTCACTTTCTTTATGTTCTCCCATATAGCCACACCTTGAGAGAGAAGCCGTTTAGGCACCGTTGCCTTTGAGATGGTAGAAGGCCCTCGTACTTGCTCCTAAGCAGTGCTGGGATAGAAAGTATTTGGAGAACACTGATGGCCTAATAGCTTGGTGAAATGAGAATCTTCATGAAAGCAGTTTGCCAGATGAAAATTGCTATACAAATTACGCCCTGATTATGTGCACCGAACAAAAGATTTCTTGAACAGTAACTGTGGTGCAGGTGGAGATAAAGAAATCCATCAAACCCTGATGAGTTCCTGGCGTTCACATCCACAGCTGTACCTACATGTGAACATTCCTTGTATCTGATGAGTGAGCCCGGTTCTCTGTCCTGTGTATTGTGGTGAACAGGACATGGGGGAGGGTCTGATTCCTGTCATGGCTTATGGGGTGTGATGGCTGGGAGGGAACAGCTGAGGCTGACGGAGAAGATTCTATGAGAATGTTCAAGGTGTGATCAGAGAGGGTTGCATGGAGGATCTTGGGGGACATGTGTGTTCCTGGGGTTATTACTCCACCAGGAAGGTGGTCTAGATAGCTACAGTGTGTTACAGGGGGTGAGAACACCACTGACTCACTCTGAAAGGGCTGGCAGAGAGACCAAGGGTGGAACTTTAAATTGTAGGAGTTTCAAGGCACGGATAAACACTGCCCAGACGTGGCTGAGACCTCAGCTTCTAGAACTTTCTCTCTGTTTTCTATAAAAATAAAAATAAGGGGATCCCTTCCTGCACTGATGATCTTTCTTCTGTTTTCTCCCCGTGACTGCTGGCCCCTTTAAGGAGGCTGTAATCTCTTTTCCTTCATTCTCTTTCCATACTCTGTTTCATGCATGGCATAACACATCCACCTAAAATTATCTTATGGTTGTTATTATCTTTTTCCTGTCTCTAGGGACACCACCAGACAGTGTTCATTGAGAGCAAGGAGCTGGTTCAAGTTTATTGCTCTGTACCTGGGAGGCAGCTGCATGTTTAGCACACAGTGAACTAACACTTGAGTGGTTCTTATGTGAGTGAGGGATTGCTTTTCTGCCCCTGGATATTCCACCAGGAACTTTTGGTTGGTTTGAGATGTGGCCTAATTACTTTTATTCTTGCATTTTTTTCTTGGTCTCCCCAGGTTCCTCTGAGCTCTCTCTAGTCTCCTTCTCTTAAATGGTGGTCCTATTCCCCCGGAAAGGTGTAGTCAGAAGGGTCTCCTATGAAGTCTACAAGTAGGATGTGAGTACAGGGCACAGAAGTTGAGATTTTGGCTTCTTTTGTGTGCATGAATGTGTGTGTGTGTGTGTGTGTGTGTGTGTGTGTGTGTGTGTGTGTGTAGGCCAGAGGTCAACCTTGATTGTCATTCCCTAGGAAGCTATCTACTTATCTTTTGAGACATATCTTTTCAACATCCTAGAGCCTACCCAGTATGCTAGACTGGCTAAAGGGACTCTAGCCATCCCAAGCACGGCAAACATGGCTCTGGTGGGCCATGCCTTTCTCTCCCATGCCCTCTGCCCTGCTAAAATCCATGAGATTATATTCCTAAGGTTAGCCACCAAGGTCTATTCCCTTATATTGGACACCTCTCCTTCTGAGGCTGACTCCCAAGGCCCACCTATCAAAGTATCACAAGTCCAATTAAAATTAAATAACTCATCCTAACATGGCCCATAGGCAAATGCCTCTTTTCTATCCAAAGACAGTCCTTTGTCCCCCTCTAGGACAAACATTCCATCCCCTCCCCCTTGTTCCTTTCCGCTTCTCCCTCATCCTCTATTTCCTGTCTTTGTCTCTTACTCCCTGCCCTTTGTCCCTCCTTTGTGCTGAGAACTTGGTCTTGGGGTGTCCTGGGCTGATACTTGTCCCTTACACTGGCTGGTCAATGAGCCCCAGGATTTGCTTGTTTCAGACTCCCAGATGCTGGATTGTAAGTATGCATCACCAAGTCCAGTTCTGAGCCTCAAACCCTGCTCCTTATGTAGTGAGGCAATTGTTTACCAGTCGGGTTGTCTCTTCAACCCAGCTGCGGCTTCTTACTCATCAGCTCCCTTTGCCTCCTTGCTCTCCCATCTGCAAGTTACAATGCAGATTGAGTTAGTCCCCTTCCTTCAGAAACCTGGAAACCATTTCCTGTGCAGAAGTACATTGTCGTCCCCCACTCCCCAGTATTTGTGGAACCTTCTAGAAGTCTCCTCTGTGTGATAACTCACAGCCCAAATGATTACCTTCCTGAAACAGAGGTGTTTGTTGGAAGAGGGGAGGTACTAATGAGGTTCTGCTGTGAGTCAGGAAAACACGAGTGGGTGGAAAGTAGAGGCGAGCAGTTCATTTTCTAGGGCTCACTTGTTCCTCTGACTTTGCTGAGGAGGGTGTGTGACAGGGAGGGGGACTCATCCAGCAGCCCCATCCTGTGGGCTGCAGCTCAGCTGACCTCCTTCTTAGAACCCTTGAGGAACTTAAGATGGAGCAGAAGTTGCTTCCTTCAAAAGAGGGAGAAAGGTTTAATTTAGATGGCTGAATGTCTGTATGCTAATGAGCCTCTCTTGCATGTGAGGAGCCATTCAGAGGGTTTCTAAATAATTTTCACACTTCCGCAACTTTATTTAAATTTATAATAGCCATTGTGGTTTTCCCTTTATTGCTCAGTTGGGTGGTTGGGGTGCTTTGAAGATTCAGGTTTCTAACAGAGCTGACGGAACACACTAATAAAATCATGCGTCATATTAAAATGTAAAATAGATGCTGGTGTCCTATTGTCTGAGCCAATCAGATGGAGTAACATAATTAATGGAGGCTTTGATGATTACCTTACACCAACAAGCAGTCAGGAGCAGTTTACTTGTGTCCTTTCTAGAAAAGTTTTTAATTTGTTTACAGACACGGTTTAGTTTGATCCCTCCCAGCTCTTCTGTCTTGTTTCCTGTCCTGCATAACCCTGTCCATCCCCAGCATTCCTCCTTCCGCTGTGATACCCTGAGTGTTCTGTCACCAACCCATTCCTCTCCCCTAAAGCTCAGTTTCTCCTCCAGTGGGTCTCTTTCTAGTTTCCTGGGCTGTACATCTACTCATAAACACACACACACACACACACACACACACACACACACACACACGCACACACACACACACAGAAACACACTCAGATACATAGGCACACGTTAGAAGCTAAGATCCATATATGAGAAAGAGAATATTCTGTGTTTGTCTTTCTAAGCCTGGGTTACCTCATTCATTATAATATATTCCAGTCCCATCCATTTTCCTCCAATTTTCATAATTTTCCTGTCTCTTCTCATCCATGCCTCCCACCTCTCGCCCTCCCTCCTGTGCACGCATGCTCTCATTGTGTGCTTATGTCTGCCTGCATAGACTCTTTCTCTCTTGTGCTAGCTGCCATTTTCCTCATGTAGCTCTGCATCTGAAAGTCGTAAGCGGATGTTGCAACTCCCAGAGGCCTGTTTACTTCAAGCTAGAAGCAAGAAAGCTGCCATAATTCAGAAAGAAACTTCTTGCACGAGATGAAAGTCAGCTCAACTCAAGTTTGGGTCAGAATTTAGGGGCCCCACTGGAGTGTTTATGCTCGTATCTGTAGTCCAGATAAGTTAGAAGAAATTGTTCCCCGTGGCAGGCCATGAATCTAATTACCCTGGAAACACTGCTCCAAGAGCTTGATTGAAAATTGGACAGTGTTTGGTGGTTCTGGCTTCCCTGCCCTAAATCACACATGACACACAGATGGCTTTCCTCACACGGCCCACATGAAGGTAAACCATGTGTCCCCAGGAGAACACAAGGTGGATGGAGTCCCCAAGGAGGACTTTCTTGAAGAATGAGAAAAGACATTGAAGGCCAAGGGTTAGGTTAAGACACAGAGCAATTTGATGTAGGTTTTGATCAAAAAACCCTCCAAATGGCTGGAGGGGTGGCTGAACTCAGAAAGTAATTACTCTGCAATCACAGGGAGCCATGTTTAAAAAGCCAGGTGTGATGGTACACATTTATTATCCCTGTACTGGGGAGGCAGAGACAGGTGGATCTCAGAGGTTTCCTGACCAGCCTGTCTAGCTTACTTGGTAATTTCTAGGCAAATGATAGACCCTGTCTCTACAAAAACGGTTGATGATGTCCGAGAAATATAACCAAGGTTGCTGTCTGGCCTCCACATGCACACATGCGCCTGTGTGCCTACACCCATGTCAGGTGCTTACAACTGTCTGTAACTCCAGCTCCAGGGATATGCTGCCCTCTCTTGGCCTCTGAAGGCACCTGCATGAATATACACATACACATAAGTAAGAGGCTGTGGGTTCAAAATTAGGAGAAGCCCATTGTCGTAGTGACTCATGGGCCTGGTGATAGTGTGAATTATGAGGTCAAAATGCCCCTGGGTCCTTGTCTGAAGCTGACCTCGATTAAACCTGTGACATCTTTACCTTCACCCTCAATTTGCTCATCTTTAACAAGGAGCAGATGATGTATCCCAAGGTCACTGAGAAGATGATGGTGAAGGTCATTAACATCTGATGACTATGACAGTAATTACAGGCTAGGGATGACATGCTGAATCACCAGGAGAACTATTGGGGCAACTCACAACATGTGGGACATTGTATCTAAATAACCAAATGCTGGGTCTCTGGTGGCACAGGCCGAGTTTTGATTTTCTGCGATGTCTTCGGTGGAAAATAGAAAGAAGACAAATGGGAATCAGGGACAATGAACACAAGACTACTGAGTGAATCTGTTAGTCTGTATGTTAGAGGTGGGGGTGAGTATAGGGGTGTGTGCATGTGTGTGTGTGTGTGTGTGTGTGTGTCTGTCTGTCTGTCTGTGTGGTGTACGGTTGTGTATGTATTCCTATGCATACATACGTGCTTGTATATGTGTATGGGTGCAGGCCAGGGGTCTATATTAGGTGTCTCTCAGTCACAGTTTTTGATGTAGGGTCTCTTACTGAGCCTGGGACTCACTATTTCAGCTGCTCACATTGGCCAGTGAGTCTCAGGGATCATCCTGTCTTGAACTTCCCAGCACTAGGATTTTAGTTGTGCTCTACGACAGCCAGATTTTTACCTGGGTGCTGGGAATCTGAACTCAGCTCCTCACGCTTGTGTCGGCAATGCTCACTGCCTGAGCCAGCCAGATGTTCTCAGACACAATCTCTGGCTGTTCATTACCCTGGCTGAGAAACTGGTGTTGGTGTTGGGATCGAAAGGAGAGGGACTAAGGGGGTAGGTACAAAGGTCAAGGAAGAGATGTGATGGCAGGGTCGAGCAAGGAAAGTATTAGCTAGTTACTCTTCCAGGGATTTGGAGTGTCTGGGAGGTAAATGCTGCAATGAGCCTGCCTTTTGGAACACAGCAGCCTGTCTGTCTAAAAGTGAAGGAAGCTGGGGTGGGTCTTGTCTAATGGCTACTTTGGCCCTTGTGATCTGCCCTATATCCTTCTGGGGCCTCTGAAGAGATAAGCCGTAGCAAACTAAGACGCAGAATGGTGGATTTATAATAAAAGACCATTGTGCCAATGTAGTTTCTGGGCAATTAGGGGCCATTATTCTGGTGGTCTGGATCACAAATTTAGGAATGAGATGAGGGGGCCAGCTGCTTGTGAAGGGAGACTCAGGGATGCACTTCATAAGTTTTCTGATCCAAAGGGGAGCTCTCCCCACTCCTGTGCATGTGAACCACTTCAAGGACTTGGTCATGGGAGAAATGTCTCTTCTCTAACTTACTGGTTAAGAAACGTCCAAAACCCACCGTGGCCAGAAGGCATTGCTGTCGGCCAGCTGCTCTATGGCCTCGGAGAAATGACATCAGGCTCCCAAAGCAAAAACAATGAAAGTGTTTATCACTGACTGACTATTAACTTCACGTCCCAGGATCCAGATGCAGAGTCTGAGAGGTTCCTCCGGGGTCTCAGTGGAAGAAGACAGCTGTCTAGGAGTGAAGTCATCCAGTCAGAACCAACGATACCAACCTTTCTTTGGAACTTGCTGGTTTTTAACATTTCAAAGAGCATTTCCATCTTGTTTTTCACTAGACATTTCCATTATTTCTCTGGATAAGCATTTTAAGATGATGCTAGCAGCTGATGCTGCAGATGTCCCACATGGCTACCTTTCTGAATAATTCACAAATTGGGGGCTCTGGTTTTGATTTTACAAAGATGCTGGAGGAGACTGTGGTCATAGTATCAAGGATGGGTTCAGGTCCAGGTTTGTCTTAAGCTAGGATCGTTTCATTGTCTCATTTAATTTCCTAGAATATCATCTTTTTTTTTTTTTTTTTTTTTTTTTTTTTTTCGAGACAGGGTTTCTCTGTAGCTTTGCGCCTTTCCTGGAACTCACTTGGTAGCCCAGGCTGGCCTCGAACTCACAGAGATCCGCCTGGCTCTGCCTCCCGAGTGCTGGGATTAAAGGCGTGCGCCACCACCGCCCGGCAGAATATCATCTTTTAATTAATTTTTTTCTTTTATTCTTGAGGTTAATATAATTATATCACCTCTGCCTTCCCCTTTTTCCATCCAAACTCTCCAATATATCTCTCCATGCTCTCTTTCAAATTTATGGCCTCTTTTTTACTAATTGTTGTTATATGCATATATGTGTACATATATGTTCCTAAATATAACCTGTTCAGTCTGTATAACGTTATTTATGTGTAGCTTCAAGGCTGACCATTTGGTACTTGATAACCAACTGATGTTCTCTTCCCTGGAAAAGACTGTCACCTACTCCAAGAATTCCTTAGTTGCCTGTAGCTTTTGCTTAATTTTTTCTCATAATTTTGTTCTTTGGAACAGGGTGCCATGTATCCCAAGTTAGCCTTGAACTTACCATGCAGCAAAGGATGACACTGAATTTCTGATACTCCTGCCTCCACCTCAAAGTGCTAGGATTATAAAGGTCTATCACCAGGTCTGATTTGATACTATGCTGGGTACCCAACTCAGGGCTTTGTACATGGCAGGCAAGCACTCCACCAACCGAGTACATCCCCGGTCCCAATTTCCCAGAACATCCTTTGGAACAATGTTCCTTTATGTTTTGCCTAATAGTAGTTTTGGCCCCCTCTTAGGACACAGGAGTTTGGATACCCCAGCTTACATAAAGCATGGCCAGCCCCCTCCTTACCTTCTGCACCATGGATAGAACACTTCCTTGACAGACTGGAATCCAGGAGCCTTTATAGTCTCAGCATGTATGTCACTCATAGGACATTTCCACACTAACGACACTGTGGATCCTGGTCCCACTGTGGCCTGTGCGGATTGCACTGAGCGTTCCTGTAAGAGATTCCATGATCTTAAGACAGAAAGCAAAGGCATACTGTCTGCCTTTCAACACTGCTGATCACAAGCGGTGAGTGTGAAAGGGAGTGGTGGGAGAAGACAGCAGGAGCGTGAGAGGAGTCAGGGACACCCTTCTTGTGGGTGCTCAGACGTATGTGATGGCAACTTTGCCTGTTTGTGGTCTTGGTGCTAGGCACTGTCTTTCCAGCCAAACTGCCCCATCTTCCTGAGATCAGCTGTGCCTCCTTGTGAGATCCCATCACAACTGGGCCTATGAGTTGTTGATACTCACTCAGAGAAAGAAGGGGTGAGGAGGGACATTGGACACTCTCATGGTATCCCAGCCACTCCTCCCAGCCATGTGTGTACACTTCTGCCCTAATTACACTAGTCTTAGGGTGTGTGGATGGACTAGAATATGTAGGCTGGAGAAGACTACAGTAAGGGGCTCCATAACTCCGTATGTGGGAACTTGGGCTGTGTGGGAAACCATTTTTCATGCTTGGTGAAAACTTTCCAGTGAAGCTGCTTTGGGGATCATCCATGCATCTGTCAGTAACTCCTCACTCATACTCTGTAAGAAAGCTCAAGAAAGTCATTAGTGCCTCAGTGTGGTGGTTTGAGGGAGAATGGCCCTCATAGGAATGTATCCTTAAATACTTATCCCTAGTGGGTGGAACTGTTTGGGAAGGATTAGGAGGTAAGTCACTGGGGGTGGACTTTGACATTTTAAAAGCCTCCTTCCATGCCCAGTGTGCTTTTTTTTTGCTTCCTACTGGAAGTCAAGATATGAGCTCCCAGCTATTCTTGCTCAATGAAATCACAAGCCCAATAAACACATTCTTTTTGAGTTTTGTGCTTGTCGTAGTGATAGGAGAGTAGCTGAGACACCCAGAGTGAGCTGTGGTAGAATTTGGCTTATGATTAGGGCATTATGAGGATGGGCAGGTGCTGGGCATATCTCCAGGGGAGAGATTCTGGCAACATCTCTCTTTTTTAAGGTGTGCAATAAGAGGGAAACATGATGGATGACACATCCTTCACAGCACACAGCAAACTGTTGCCAAGGTGGGTTCAGAAAGCCAGTCTGCTGCCTCTCTGGCCAGAGGATTGTCAGATTAGATACAACAAACTGAGCTAAATTCAGTTACCTTTTTTTCCAAGCTAAGGACTGAACCGAGGGCCTTAAGCTTGCCAGACAGGTGCTCTATCACTGAGCTGAATCTACAAACCCAAATTCAATTAATATTTAATCATTGTCAGTATGGTCCAAATAGTCTCTGCAAGTTTAGTGATGTTAATATTTTATTTTCTCTCTGAAATTCAAAACTAGCTGGGCATTCTGTATTTTTGCTTGATGATGGACAGCAAATCTTTGTTGTCTTTGTGGACTCTCACTTATGATTGGAGCTACCCAAATGCACCTGGTTCATGCTCGAGTGGTTTGTGTTTATCAGTTTTCTGAGGCCATGACAAAAGACCCAAGAAAAGTCAGGTATTAGAGGAAGGGTTTCTTGTGAGTCATGGCTTTTGAGGTCTCAGTCTGTGGTGACTTAACATCGGTGTTTGGGGTCCAAGATGAGAGGAGAGAAAGCTGTGTTGTAGGAAAGCTGCCTATCTTGTGACTGCAGGAAGGAGGGGAGAAGAACCAGGGGTGGGAGAGGAGGAAGGAGTGGGGGGAGGCCAGACCTTAATATCCTCTCCAAGGGTGCACTCCAAGGTGATTTCACTTCCATCATTTATTTATTTCCAATTTTGTGTGTGTGTACGTACATGCGTGCACACATGCTCCTGTGTGTGTCCTTATGTTGTGTTCTTGTGTGTGTGTTTGTGTATTCCTGTGTGCATGTGTGTATGTTTGTGTGTTCCTGTGTGTATATATTACTGTGTGTTTTCCTATGTCTATATTCCTGTGTATGTGTGAGTGTGTGTTCCTTTGTGTGTGTGTTTGTATGTGTTCCTATGTTTGTGTTCTTGTGTATATGTGTGTGTATGTTCCTGTATGTGTGGGGGTGTGTTTTTGTGTGTTCCTGTGTATATGCGTATGTTCCTATGTGTTTCTATGTGTGTTTGTATGTGTGTGCTCTTGTATGTATGTGTGTGTGTTCTTATGTGTGTATGTGTATGTTCCTCTGTGTGTGTGTGTGTGTCCCTGTGTGGAGAGGTCAGGAGATAACCTTGGGTGCTAGACTTTGCCTTCTGTTGTGTTTGAGACAGCTTCTCTCTTCTCGTTGGTTGCTGCTGTGTGCTCCAGCTTGGCTAGCCCGGGAACTTTTGGTGATTCTCCTGTCTCTGTCTCTCACGTCACTGTAGGAGTGCCAGAACTACAGATGCAGACTCCTCCTACACTCATGCAGTGAGTGCTTCACCCACTCAGCTTCTCCCAGCCCACTTCCTTCTGCTAGGCCTCACCTCCTGGAGGTTGTACCGCCTCTCAGGAGGCTAGGGACCAAACCTTAGGAGACATTTCAAAAGTAAACTGTAACAAAGTTAAGTTAATTCATATATTTAATTTGCACATATAATTTATACATAATACACAATTTGTATACAATCACTTATTGTATAATTTAATATATTGGTTTGATTAATTCATAGGCTTCTGTAAATTTGCCCCCTGTGTGTTATATTTATCGTCAGCTGGGCTTTCCTAAGATGGATATTGACGGCTTCAGACTTGTACCCTGCCGTCTTTGTGAAGCAAAGGGAAAAGAAATCTACCTACTTTTCCTCAGCAGTTCATATTGAAGGCCCCCGTTTAGATGATGTAGGTGGACTTGAGTGCCAGTCAATCTCTAAATTAGTTACCATGGATAGAAGGTGGAGGTGTGCTGATTGGCAGACCTGGTCAGATGACCCCTTAGAAGGCAGACATGGTGATAATGCTGTAAGTAATGTCTAAGGCATGTGGACAAGAGGAGGGAAGATTACCTGACTTGAGTTAGAGTTACAATACTTTCCTAGAGAGAAGGCAGGATGGACTCAGCATCTAACAGTACCATCTGGCCCCCCTTGCTGTGCACCAGGAGCTGGAGAGAGGGTTTTACCTCTGAAAGCACTGCTGCTCTTCCAGGGGACCTGAGTTTGGGTCCCAGCATCCATGTCCAGCCATTCACAACTATCTGTGACTCCAGCTCCAAGTAATCCAGTACCCTCTCTGGCCTCTGTGGATACCTGCACCTCTCTGTCTCTGTCTCTCTGTCTCTGTCTCTGTCTCTGTCTCTCTCTCTCTCTCTCACACACACACACACACACACACACACACACACACACACACACTACAAAAGTTGCTTTGCATCAGAAAGTATCCAGTACAGTGCACGCAGCAGTGTGGAGTGCCCTGAGCTCATCTCAGTCAGTCTTTTACTGAACGTGGGTAGACTGCAATGAAGGTAATGGATTGGATATGGCGTAACTACAGTATCAGATGGCTGTGCATAAGGTTTGGAAGTTCAATGAGGTTTAGCTTGTTAGTCAACAGTGGCAGCAATCATTGTGCCCCCTCGTCCTCATCTCTACATGCCTGTGAGGCTTCTTGGGTGCTCAGTCATAAAGACTCTCATTTGATTGTATGTAAAACCCCAATTTGGATTTTATTGGAGCACTTACACATGATTACCTTTCAGTGAAACTTGCTGTCATTTTGGCTGTAATGTTCCAGCAAATGAAGGGGTGTTTTTCTTTCCCTTTCAAGTTGTTAGTTTCATTAAGGAAATATTTGTGGAGCAGATCCTGCGAGTTTAGCACTGTAGATGTGATAAGGGAAACACGAGTTTCCCTTGAATATTTACTTGAAAACATTTTATTCTCTGTGGTAAATGGTATTTTCTATGCTGTTTGTACAGATATGGGGCCTTGAGAGGGAGGTGCCTTGGAACATGGTTTTAAGACTGATGAAGGTTACTCCTCAAAGTGATGGCATTATTTACCCTTCTCTTTGCAGTACTCATTATATGAGTTAGTTAGCTTTTTGTTAGTGAGCTAACTTGCAAGGGGATCAGTTTTATTTGGCTCACGGTCTTGGAGGTTTCATCTGTGTTCATTCATCCTTGTCACTCTGGGTCTGTGGCACAGCAGAATGCCGTGGGAAGGAATACTAGGAAGGAGAAAAGTTGTTACCTCATGGCAAACAATGGAGAAAAGGAGGAAGGATCTAGACTCCCAAGGACACACCTTGAGTGCCCTCCTTCAAATCAGTCCCTGCTTCCTAATGTTTCCATCTCCAAGTTGCATCTTTTTTCCTATTTATTCTTTTACTTTGCTTTGCCATATGCTTGATAAGCTCACCCATTCAAAACCCAAAGTAAATCTAGTCCTTCTCCAGACTATATAAAATACTGGGCGAATCTGAGATCTTCTTTTTGCTCTTGATTCTCACTATAAATCTGACTAAAATTAGCCAGCCAAAACCTGCCTTGAAATTTCCTCTGCCAGATAAACCAGTCTATCACCTTCCAACAAAGCCTCCCATAAGCCTCTGGGCATGGACAGCATGCAGACTCTAAGTCCCAGCAATGTCTTCATTCCTATCTGAAACCTCACGAGCTTTGCCTCTGCTACCATATTCTCATCACATCCTCCTCTATCCCACTAGAATCACCCATCAGTCATGGCTTCACACGATCTAAGCTTTCTCTGGCTTGTGCCTACAGCCTTTCCCAAGTTTCTTTTGACCCATTTCGTCAGATACAGTTACAATAGTATTTCTGCTTCTCATGGCCAGTTGTCTGGTAGTTAGCTTTCTGCTGCTGTAACAAAATACTTGAGAGGAATATTTTTTTAAAGGAGAGCTGATTAATTTTGCCTTGTGGTTTAAACCATAGGTACCTGGCCCTGTTATTTTGGATCTGAGTCAAAGAAGAACATTATGGGGTGAGATGGGGGGGGTGTGATGGCAAAGCAAAGCTGCTGAGCTCATGGTAGCTGGGAAACAAAGTGGGGAAAGAAAGGGGCTAAGTTACCTGCATCCCCCTCAAGTACTTGCCTTTAGTGACCCACTTTGTATACCTAGGCTCCATCTGCCAAAGTTTCTGCTGTCTTCCATTGGTACAGCCTGACAGGCAGTTAAGATCTTGTATTCGGGGTGGGGTGGGGGTGTCTGAAGTCTAAATCATAACATGATACTTAAGAATTTTACTTTGACTCTAGGGATCCTTTGAGGATTATGTCCAACAGGACTGCAAGATCAAGAGGAGAGAACATTCTGTTCCCTTGCCCAGCACAGATCTGCTCCCTGCTAGGTACCCAGTTAGTACTTGATGGATGGACACAAGCCTGCCTTCCGCTCTGACCCCTCTGCATTCCCAGATCCCATATAAATGATGAAATGCCACATTCTTATTGAGAACAACACATAATGAATACAGCCTTCAACTCAATTTCTAGTGACTCTTGACGACTCTCAAGAGCTCTCTGGTTAAGGCTTTGTCCCACATTTTCCTATCATCCTGTCACAAATGTGCTTTGGTTCCACCTGTTGCCCACAGAAACAAGTAAGAGAAATAGAAGCCTGGTGTGATGTGGCTACAGGAAGTAAAAGTACTCATCCAGAGAGCCAGGAAGAGAGTATTAAACACCAAATCAATATTGCTTCAGGTCTACACTGCTCTTCTCTCATGACTGTGTAAGAGCTGAAACAGCTGTTGGCAGTGGTGCATGGGTTGGATTGTGGATTCTGTTCCTTGCTGATGTGTCTCACTGCCACAGCTCTGTACAGTGCCACTGAAGTTGATCTCATCCTGCTGAAGACGCTTGGCCATCATTCTTCCTCTCATTTCTGGCAAGCCTTCATCCCCACATCTGATACTTACCAAATGCTGCAAACTCTTCCTCATCCATCCTTCATCTTTTCCAGGGCCACTGTGCTAGGGCAAACACTGCTGTCCTTGGGACAGTGTGTCATTTCAGAGTGTCACAATCCTGTTGTGCCTTGGGTACTGTCCCCATGCCCAGCCAGAAAGATGCTTTCAAGATACTTGTCAAATTGTTTCATGCCAATTGCTATGAAACTCCATAATAGCAGAAGCTAGAGTTTCCATCTTGAGCAAGGTCTCTGTGACTGACCTGGGTCCTGATGGCACCATCAGCTTACCTCCTAACACTCTGGTTCTTGTTTCTCAGTCAACTTTCTTCCTCCTGTGGGTCTCTATACCTATGGAGTCATCCCATAGATACTTGGCCTTTATCGTTTTAAAGTTTTGTTTTTTAATTGTATAATTACTTATACATGGGGGTCTGTTTGGAGTATGTGCACAGGAGTGCATGTGCCTATGGTGGTCAGAAGAGAGTGTTGGATGAAGCTAGAGCTGAAGCTACAAGCAGCTGTAAACCTCCAAAATCCCCATCTTTCCATTCAGTATATGAGCAATCATGTTTTCCATGTGATCCTGTTTCACGGCGACTAGGTCAGCTGCCTCTTGTTTACTTGCATTTCATCTCTCCAACTCATTCCTGTGCTCAGTTGGAATGCAAGGTTGATGGGTTCTGGACCTTTGCTTTTATTCCTTGGGTTTGGGCATCAAGTAATTGTTAAATAGAATGTGATAGTGTTTGATGTGTTCTCCCAAAGTTCATGGGGTGCAAAAAGTTATTTCCCCAATTCACATGCCTGTGGTGTTTGGAGGTGGGGTCTTTGTGAGGAGACTGTAGTCGGCTGAGTCCTGATAGTAGGGTCTATGATGGCATTAGTGGCTTAATGAAGCTAAGCGGAAACTCGAGCTGGTGGTCTTGCTCTGTCTTGCCTCGTGGGACCCCTGTTGTGTAACAGTGCAGTCAGTAAGGTGCCCTCTCCAGATACAGGGCAGGTGCCAACTCCATCTCTTAGACTCTTCAGCTTTCCAGAATCATAAACCAAATCAAGTTATCTTTATACATTTCCTTTTTGTCTCTGGCATTGTCTTATCATAACAGAAAACGGACTATAAGACAAAATGAATGAAGAAGTGATCCCTCTATCAATCAGCCCCTTCACTGCTGTCCATTCTGTTGGTTAGGGCAGCTAACAAATGAAACATTCCACGTGAATTAAGGGATTATATGCCCTAGAGAAACCCTGTATATTTTAATTGTCAAGGCAGAACATAAACACTCATCAAAACAATGTCTGGAAAGGATAAGACCATCACCTGCTTCTCTTCATGCTGAATTTCATATGACAGATGTTCAGCATTATTTAGAGTAAAGAATTAGAAAGAGTAGAGAGAATTGCCTCAATGGTACTGGGGGAAACACTGTTCTTCATACCTACCTCGTCTCTATTTTCAGATTTCAAGTTTCAGACCTGTCTCTTGCCAAGATCAAAATTGTTATGCTTTGTGTTATTATGACTGAAGGACATTTTCCCTCCCTGAGTCCTCTGGTTGAGCCCTAATTGTGAGAAACAAATTTTGAATAATTACATCAAGTAAGAGAGAATATATACTTTCTAGCCAAATAAGCTCTCAGAAGCCAAGGAGCTGGGATACATTCTGCATCCTCCACAAACCCAGAACACTGCTTCCCTTTCAAAGACTGACTTTTGTTATGGGCTCTTCAGCAGCATTAGTGCAAAGCCATTACGCAGATGCAAATCTCTTTCACAGAATTGTCAGAAGCAGATAATAGAGATTTCTAAAGCACAGAGTCCATAGTTCAGGCTGGAGGCACCAGGTGTGTTCATGGGTCCTTGTTCTGGAGATTGGCGTGGCTTTATGACAAGCTCCATGGCCACCTGGAAGGGGATGCAGGGCAGGGGATGTAGATTTCTTCCTGGGGCCTGCTGCATGTGGTAGAGGTTTTATAAGATCTTTCCTGTTCCTCCACTGTGGGAGCCCATTCTCGGGTTCCTCGTGGCTTTACCCAGGAGGTCCACATAGAGGATGATTAGACCACCGGCCTGAATGCAGGTGTCTGAGATGGTCTGCACTTGCCTGTGCTGGGGGAGGAGGTCTTTTGCTCCACCCCTTGGTGTCTCTATAAAAACCCTGGGGCAGAGACAGTCGGGGCCCGTTGGAATAGGTTCCAGGCCCTCTCGAGGCTATCCTTTATTTTCTATCTGTTTATCTCCGCGATATTCTCCGCAAAAAATCCTTCTATCTAATATTTCCTGCTGCTCGCACTCAAGAAAACTCTGGGGAACTATGGGGATGGTTGGATAAACGCCCCACACTCCACCAAATGGTAACAGTGCCTTTAAGAGGAAAATTTACTAGCTAAGGAGCATCCTGGGAGCCACAAGTACAGAAAGGGTATGTGATGTACTTTTGTGCTATGATAGTAGTTCTGGATGAAGTGAGGTCCTGAGAAAACGAGGTGGAAGCCACTATTAGAGTAGGGTTGCAGGACTTGTGAGTGGAACCTTAAAATATAAGAAATTTCTCACCTAAAAGGAGAAAACGTGAGAGAAATGAGCCCATGGGAGCAGACCAAGGAGAAAATACCACTGGAGTGTTTGTAAATTCCTCTGGGTGTGGTGAGGGCGGATGTAGCTTGAGTTTTCCTGCCTGACCCACAGTCAGAACAAATCTCTCTCACCTGCCAGTCCCACAGCTGCTCAGACCCGACCAAGTAAACACAGAGACTTATATTGGTTACAAACTGTATGGCCGTGGCAGGCTTCTTGCTAACTGTTCTTACAGCTTAAATTAATCCATTTCTATAAATCTATACCTTGCCACATGGCTCGTGGCTTACCGGCATCTTCACATGCTGTTTGTCATTATGGTGGCTGGCAGTGTCTCTCTGACTCAGCCTTCCACTTCCCAGCTTTATTCTCCTACTTGTCCCGCCTAATCTTCCTCCTGCCTGACTACTGGCCAATCAGTGTTTTATTTACCAACCAATCAGCGACACACTTGACATACAGACCATCCCACAGCAGACTGAGGTGGTACTGTGAGGCTGTTCATGAAGGCAACGCAATATGAAGATGACTATGTGTTTAGCTGTTTGTTTGTTTTTAAAGAAAAAGTCTAAACTCAAGGCAGGGAGATGCCCCAGTTGGTAAGGTCCTTACTATAAAAATATGAGGACCTGAGTTCAAATCCCCAGAACCCACATTGAAAGACAAACCCAGTTCAGCAGTCCAGGCCCCACAATCTTGGTGATAGGGGAAGAGCAGGGACAAGTGGATTCCTGGAGCCAGCCTAAGTGAATCAGTGAGCTCTAAGTTTAGTGAGAGACCCCGTCTCAAAATTAAGATGATTGAGTAAGACAGCTAGCACTGACACTTGGTTTTCACACCTGCATTGCACTCACGTGTGCATGTATGAACAGGAATATGTTTGTCATAAGTAGGGTTTCTGTCACTGTGATAACACCATGAGCAAAGTAAGTTGGAGAGGAAAGGCTTTAATTGGCTTACAGTTCGATGTCTCATAGCCTGTCTCTGAGAGAAGTCAGGGCAGGCACTCAAGGCAGGAACCTGAGACATGAAGGCGTGCTGCTTACTGGCTTGCTCTTCAGGGCTTATTCAGCCTGCTTTCTTATAGAACCCAGAACCACCAGCCCAGGAGTGGCAGTGGCCACAGTAATCTGGGGCTTCCCACATCTGTTACCAGTCAAGAAATTGTCTGGTAACTCCAGACTTGTCTACAGGCAAATCTGAGGGTGGCATTTTCTCAACGGAGAGTCCCTCTTCCAACATGACTCTAGCTTGTGTCAAGTTGATGTAACACTAATCATCATACACATGAGCACATACGCAAAAATGTTCTAAAGTGAACAGCTTTGTTTAGCCAGTTAAAGTCCACTCCATTCAGGCATTTCATCAGGCCTCAAGAATGTGCTTCGTCATAAATGGTGGACAGGTTCACTGTGGTGGGGACTTTTGGTTAATGCCAACACTCTGACATCACCCCTCATGTGGGTGCTGGCGATCCAAACTCAGCTCCTCATGCTTCCACAGCAAACCTTATTGATTGAACCATCTCTCAGCTCAGGAGAAACATTTTTTACATCATATTTTAAAGTAAATTTCAAACCACTGATAGGGCAGGCGGTGGTGGTGCACACCTTTAATCCCAGCACTCAGGAGGCAGAGCCAGGCGGATCTCTGTGAGTTTGAGGCCAGCCTGTTCTACAGAGCGGAGATCCAGGACAGGCACCAAAACTACACAGAGAAACCCTGTCTCAAAAACAAAACAAAACAAACAAACAAAAAAAAACCACAACCAAAAAACAGAAAACAAAACAAACAAACAAAAACCCAAAAGACCAAACCCCATTGGTAGATAAAAATGCCAGGCAGAGGTGACATTTTAACTAAGTCTGTCACACTGGGGAGGTGTGAGGTGTACCTATAGGGTTATTTTTGCCTGAACCTCAGTTCAGTGCCGGGGGATGCTCATTAAAGATGCCTGTTTAGGGAGGAGGTGTGGAGAAGCACCGTTCACTTCAGGTGTCACCTCCTTACTGTCCTGCACATTCTGTCACCACTGGCTTTCATTGATGTGTCAATGGTCCAGAGACTATGGTCTCCAGAGGAAATTGTGTACTGTGTCATTAGATTTTTGTTTCCAAAGCCAGCCTGATACTTACATGTCTGAAAAATACGTTAAATGCTGATTCCTAGGTTACTTCTTTTAGACCACAACCCTGCTGGCCCAGGAGATTATTACACCTGAAGCTGGCATCCTGGGAACTGTCACCAGGCAGTGGGACTGTCCTCTGCATGTTATTTTTACCCCAGGAGCCTCCCATTTCTACATAAATAAGAGTGACATTTCCACCGAGTCCTTCTTGTGCATTTTCATATTAAAATGTTCTAATTGCCTATAAATGTTCTCGGTGGTTCATCACACAAGATGGCAGCCAACTTGTTGGAAATGTTTGCTTCCGTGCCATGCTAAATACCATGTCCAGATTACTGAGCTCTATAAAGTTGCATATTTATTACAGGATCTTAAGTAAAGTTTGAAGGGAAAATAGTATGCCCTCAGCCAAACAGGTCTAACTATGAAAAGGCTCATTATTATTCATATGCATATTCAGGAAATCATTTCGCATAAGCTTTTGCTGTCAATGAAGAACTTCCATTCTGGTTTGTTGACTTCCAACAATACTCTTGTCCTTCACAAGTTAGCTGGGTGATCTTAGATGTGCTAATGAAATGTCTCAGCCTCCTTCTTCTGAACTGCTCAAGGAGGATAGTATATTGTAAGGTTATTTACTTGCTTCACTCCTCCCTCTTTCTATTTCCCTCTGTCCGTCCCTCCCTCTCTCCATCCCCCCTCCCTCCCTCTCTCCTTCACTCTTCCCTTCCCTTCCTCCCTCTTATATCAATGGTTGGCCTGGCACTTGCTGTATGCACCAGACTGACCTTGAATTTGCAGTGGTCCTCCTGCCTCAGCTTCCCAAGTACTGGGATTACAGACCTAAACCATCATGCCTAGCTTGACATTTGTGTTCTGAGGAGTACAGCAATGAGTGTAGAGAGGTGGGTAAGGGTTATGAGGACTAATTGCTCAGCAAATGACTGCTCACAGTGGTTAGTTTTTACATGTAAGTATTTTTGCTTGAAAATAGGAATCCTACCTTTACAGATACCAGCACTGCAACAGGGGCAGGACCACACAGCCCCAGTATTGCCTGTGACATAGCTTACAGAGCTCATTAGGGAAGACATTACAACGCCAAACAGAAACAGGGCTTGGGAAGGAGCTATTGGCACAAGTCTGCTTCTTCTCAGTTCTCTCAAACCCATGGAGATAGCAAGCCTGCCCCCTCGTGGACATTCCTTTCAATGCATTATCATTTGGTTCTTTCACCGAAATGGCAAGCTCCCTTCAACACCAGGCTGTATGTAGCACAGGCCCCTGCAGCTCCAGCTGTTTCTTCTGAACTTGTCTGATGACCATGCAGGTGAACGTGTAAACACATCACACAGTGCCTGGGGGAACGGCATGTTTCCAGGGTGCAGTGAAACATCACCCCTCGCCCTTTGCTTGGCTCCCACCGGACCCAGAAGTCACTGGGGGTTATTGAGGAGAACTCTCTGAGCTGGTAGACACTCAACTGTGGAAGGTAAATGAGAGTTTTTAGGTGCAGGGGAAGGGAGAGGCCAGTGGTAAAATGGACCAGTGAGTTAGAAAAAGCGAAGATCAACTCGGCAGCAGGATTGCCCTATCTTTCACCAGTCAGTTCATTTGGCAGGAGATAGCAGTTGATGTTTCTCCTGGGATGTCTATGCCTGCGCACACACAGGGTGCAGAGGGAGTGATTTCGGCAGATGGCTGCAGCTCTCATCTTCTTGTTCCGTTGGTGGCGGTGGCAGAGGCCTCTTCCTCCCTTGTCTTCCTCCCTCTTCTGCCTTCCTCCTCCCTCCCTCCTCTTCTTCTCATTATTGTCGTTATTATTCAGTGGCTCCTAGTTTTCTAGGGAGAAAACTCTCAGCTGACAATTCCAGAGATGCAGCTGACCTTGAAATCTGACACCGACCTCCCGCTGAGCTGCCCCCACCTCCTGCCCTTTCCTTCCTGAACACTTCATCCTCTTCAGAGTCCAAATGACAGGTGGCCAACTCAAACCTACACCCCAAAACCCAAGCACAGGAGCAGAGGGCAGCTGGCCACACCCCATGTACAGCCTGGGAGCGTAGTGGGATGAATGCTGCTCGGGTCCCTTGCTCCTTTTTAACTGCTCCAGAGCCCCAAGTCCTGAAATGGTGCCATCTACAGAGGATGGGGGCTTCTCCCCTCAGTGAACCTAATCTAGGTGATTCCTCCTAAGAGGGCTGGAGACTTGTCTTGCTGGTGATTCTATACCCTGGCACTTTCACCATAAAAGTTAACAATCCCATCATTGCTAACCAGTGTGGACGTCAGATGGGAAGGAGCATGACACTAGTCAGGCATTTGAAGTGTCTTGGTTCTGTGTGTTCGCTGGACCTTTGTCATCTCCAGACTCCGTCAGCCATTGAATGCACAGTTCATACTGCTCTCCCTCACAGAGTTCTGGTGTGTGTGTGTGTGTGTGTGTGTGTGTGTGTGTGTGTGTGTGTATGTGCGTGTGTGTGTGTGTGTGTGTGTGTGTGTGTGTGTGTGTGTGTACCATCGTACATGTGTGGCACTCAGAGGGTGAGCCTCAGATGTCAATCTTTGTCTTCTGCCAGGTTTGAGACAGGGTCTTCTGGCTGCTGAGTCTGCCAGGCTAACTAACCTGTGTGCTTCTGGGAATTCTCTTGTCTCTACTAATCTGATCATAGGGGTCCCAGGATTGTAGACATTGCTATATTGCACCTGGTTCTTAGAGGGCTCTGGGTCCTTGGGTCCTCACACTTTTACAACAAACACTTCACCCAAGTAACCATCTCCATAGCCCTGTCTGACTGCTTTTCAGTATGATGTGGCTGCAGCTGTGGTCCCGGGTTCCCCTCCACTCTGATGTGGCTGCAGCTGTGGTCCCGGGTCCCCCTCCACTCTGCTGTGGCTGCAGCTGTGCTCCCAGATCCCCCTCCACTCTGATGTGGCTGCTGCTGTGGTCCCTGGTCCCCCTCCACTCTGATGTGGCTGCAGCTGTGCTCCCAGATCCCCCTCCACTCTGATGTGGCTGCTGCTGTGGTCCCTGGTCCCCCTCCACTCTGATGTGGCTGCTGCTGTGGTCCCTGGTCCCCCTCCACTCTGATGTGGCTGCTGCTGTGGTCCCTGGTCCCCCTCCACTCTGATGTGGCTGCAGCTGTGCTCCCGGATCCCCCTCCACTCTCCCAGCCCTTTGGCATGTTGTCTACTGTGAGATTGCACTTGGTCTTGCAATCATTTGAATCTGACAAACTTTTAGACACCTGGCAACCCTAACGGGGCAGAGCTGGCTCTTTTGATCATGATGAGGAGGGATGTGGGGATGTCCAAAGACAGGGCCTGTTGAAAGTTTCCTGTCTGTTCCTCAGCAATCATGGCAGGACCAGAGGGCCTCCCAGTGAGCACTGCTGCCTTGGGGATTAGGAAGCAGAAGTTACGGGGTACCCTATACTTGGAGTAGAGGCTTTGGGTCCTCAATCAAGCCCCTCAACCTCTGATTCAAAATGGGGTGGGGGAGGAAGTGTGGGTCCAGTTTATTTTTCCCCATGTAGCAAAGATGACAGGTCAAGGAGAAAGGTCAATTACAAACCCCACCCATGGCAAAATCCAATTATAAACCTGACCCTTTGTGAAATGCCACCAGAGGTTGGTTGGGTCTACTTGGGATGCACGGTGACAGTTTGGTCTGTGATATATTCAGGGAGACATATCTATTAAAGATAGCCTCACAATGGGGGCATGCTGAGATTTGCATTTTAATTCATTTTCCCTCAGTGCTGATATGCAGCTTATCTTTCAAGAACAGGCTCCCATCAACCCTGATATACATTGCTTAAGAATAATGCTCATAATCTATTAGTTTAATCTGTTCATATAAGAAGGGAAGGTGCAATCGCAGCTTGGCGCAGAGGCTTTCCTGCCCTGTGCGAGGGAATGTTTTTTTTTTTCCCTGAGAATTTTTCCAGAACAATTGTTTTCACCTTCTGTTTGTTTTCCCACTTCTGATTAAAGTATCAGCAGCATAAGGAAGAGGTTGTGTCTTATGCCGGAGGCCGGGTGGACTTGAGCTTATACCGGCTCACATGCAGGGTGCTTACAAGCAACCTGCTGAACTTGATGCTGACTTTCATCGTCTGTACAAAGTGTTAAGTAATGCAGCCTGGAAAGTGGCTTGTTTCTTTTGGTTATTTTTGCTTGTTTATTTACTTTATGTATTTTTTGTGTACGTGTGCATATGTGTACCAGGACGTGCGTGCGTGCGTGTGTGTGTGTGTATGTGTGTGTGTGTGTGTGTGTGTGTGTGAATGTGTAGGGGGGCTTATGCCTATGCACACAATCTTGGAGACTAGAGGAAGACACATCCTATCTTTTCCCCTTGAGACAGGACCTGTCACTGAACCTAAATCTTGATATTTTGTCTAGGCTTCCTGGCCAGTGAGCTCCTGGGATCTTCCTCTCTCTCTCCCCATTACTAGGCTTACAGACATATGCAACTACACCTCCTTTTTACATGAGTCCCAGGGATTAGAACTGAGATCCCCATGCCTGTGCGGCAAGCTCCCTTACCCACTGAGCCACCTCCCAGCCCTGACATCAGGTGCATTCCTCAATCACTCTTCACTTTTTTTTTTTTTTTTTTTTTTTTTTTGCACAGGGTCTCTCACTGTACCTGGATCTCACCAAATTAGCCAAACTGGCCAACAAACCCTGAGGATCCTCCTGTTTATGCTTCTGTAGAGCTGGGATAACATGTGCATACTTTGATTTTTTTTTAACATGAGTTTGGGGGTCCAAACTCAGGTCTTCGTACTCACAGGGAATTGCTTTACAGCCCGTGCTATCTCCCCAACCTATAGTTTTGTTTATTGAGACAGAGTCTTGATCTGTCATGGCTAGCCTGGCACTCACTGTGTAGCCCAGGCTAGTTTTGAAGTCATGGTAATCCTCCAGCATTAGCCTCCTTAGTTGCTGGGATTAGAGACTTGAGTCACTATGCCTGGCTTGGAAAGTGGGCTTTGATAATTCTGTATGATGAACAGAAGTTGTCATTAGGAGACGTGACACATAATACAAATAATTTTCCTTTCTGGACTGGAGTTGATTGGATTACCACTACTGTCTCCTCTTATGGGGGTAGTGTGTGTCCCAAGACCCCTCTGGATGTCTGACACCAGAGACATCTGTAAAATCTATATGCTATGCTTTTTACTGCCAAACATACCTGTGTTTAGTTTCATTTATAAGTTGGGCACAGGAAGGCTGGGGGATGGCTCAGTGTTTAAAGCATTTGCCATGTAAGTGTGAGTATTATGGTTTAGAGCCTCAGAAACCCACATAAATGCCTAGGGTGGTGCTGGCCTCAGAAGACAAAGACAGAGATGCTCTGAACATGCTGGCCAACAAGACTGACCATACACCCTGGAGCTTTGGGGCCATATTTAGGTAAAATAAGGGTAGCAGAACACAACAGAAGTCAATCTGACAGCTGAGACTGCTGCTAAGTGATGGTGGGTAGTTTGCATATAATGACTGGATGGATGATGTACACAGCATGGATACACTGGACAAGAGATAATTCAGATCCTGGGTCCATGGGGCAGGATTGCATGAGACTTCATCACATTACTCACAGTGGCACACAATACTTGTGAGTCATTCACTTCTGGAATCTTCCACTTAATATCATGTGTGTTGTGGAGGCCAGAGGTCTATGCCAGGTATCTTCCTTTGCCGCTTTTCAATTTTTATTTATTTATATTTTTAGACACAGCTCCGTCACTAAAGGTGGAGTTCCCTTTTGAGTAGACAGGGTGGCCTGCAACCTCCCATAATCCATCTTTCTCTGCACCCTTCCTGCTTCCAATGTTGGGAGGACAGGTGCTTATCACCATGACTGGACCATAGTCTGGGTGGCAGGGGTCCCATCTCTGGTCCTCAGGCTTGTGATCACTGTACCCACCGAGCCATCTCCCTGGCCTCCATTATTATTTGCCAACATCATGTGACAGAAGGCATTTGAGAACCCAGACAGGTTAACCATAAAGTCCCCCAGAGCTCTCTTCTCTCTAACAGTTTCATGCCTCCCCACAGGAGTGAGACCTCCCTAAGAGAGCCTTAGTTCATTGATCCTGCATTGTCGAGGGCCTGGCCATTTCTGTAACTTTTTCTGGTCCTTCTGTCATGGGCTCTCTTTTCCTTCCAAAAACCCTTGGTATTTCCAGTGAAGGGCAGCTGCCTGGTGTCCTCTGAGTAGTGCTGCCCTGCTGCAGTGTGGGCACAGTGTTGAGAAGGACACCAGCTTCCTAGTAGGCCTCTGGGAAGCTGTGGGCATCCATTCATTCAGCCCCATTTGTAATCAGAGGCAACTGGTCACAACGTTACTTGAGGCAGATTAGCAATGCCAGAGCCACTGGTCTTGAGCTGTGAGATACAGAGTGATGTGAACACAAGAGCTGACCGTCAGCCTCTGCCAGACAGTTTGGAAGACCCAGTTGGAACTTAGCAATTATAAATGCTAGAACATTCTACTATAGACGTACAAACCCAAGGCACCAGTGTCTGTTTAATGAACAATGAAAGGTGTGGGTAGAGAAGACAGAATCAGAGTTTGAATTTTTTTAAATGTAAGAACTTAGAGACACTGTGTTCCTGGGTAACTAAGATAGTATAGGAGTTTGCTAAAATCCTTTTGGGAGCAAGAATTTAGAGGGCCTGTGTCCTTGGGTGGCTGTGTAGGAGTTCGCTAAAATCCTTTTATGAGTCGTGGATATTACAAGATAGACTTGGAAATCGTGTTGGCCATTTGCTTGTTGTTGTTGTTGTTCCAAATTCCTTTTTAGTGTAAGCCCTGGGGGCCAAGGCATATATATTTCACTCTTCATTGCTTCTCCAGAGCCTGAGAGGGTGCTCAACAAGTAATCAATCTATGATAAACAGCTGCCGAGTGAAGGAATTAATAAAGCCACTCAGAACTCTGGGCTTCTTTTCTCCTCCGAGCCCTTGTATGCGTCCTTATGCATCGCTGGTGTGAAATGAGCATTTGATGATTAATTATACATCAAAGCCAAAAGATATAACAAGTGCCAGCAAATATTGGCAGGGTGGTGCTGTGAGTTATGAGGCCCAGCTTTGCGGGTCTCTGTTTCTCTCCCTCTTCTCTCTGTCTCTGCATGCATGTACCATACGTGAAACAGAGAGACAATTCTGTGTGCCTTCTAACCACTCTGGGGGCACACACTGAGAAGATCGCCCATGCAGACACACCAGTCATTGGCATGCTTTTAGGCTCTGTAGTCCAGCTCAGCTGTAATTGATTTAAAGTATACCGTGTTGCTGGGTCTCCATGTCGTTTCCAGTTCCCCATTGTCTGGAGTGCTTCATGACTTTAGTGAACCCCTCACTGTAACCCTGGGCCAGCTTGGCTCTATGGCTTGATGTTGTAGCTGTCCAGGAACCAAACTCAGAGACACTGCTGAATCTGGTGGAATAGTGCGACAGCAACACCAGGGAAGTAATGTGACTCCTCCTCCTGTGGCTCAGCCAGTGAAACGGATTGAAAGCATGAGGACCCGAGTTCAATCCTCAGAACCCACCTAAAATGTCAGGCAGGAGGCTGGTGAGATTGCTCAGAAGGTAAAGGCACCTGCCAGCACACATGACACTCTGAGTTCAATCCCTAGTGGTGGAAGGAGAGAACCAACTCCCAGAAGTTGTCCTTGCCCTCTGTCCTCCAAATGTGTGCCTTGGCACTCACATGCCCACACACATACACATTTACACACATAAATAAATAAATACTTTTACAATGTTAGACATGGTGACACACACTTCTATCTAGGCTCTGGGTATACAGAGACAGATGGAGTCCTGGGGCTTGCTAGTCAGCCATCCTAGCTTGCTTAGCAAGATCCAAGCCAGTGAAAGACCCTTCTCAAAAACAGTAACATTAGCCCAGGGAGACCAGTTTTGGACTTCCAGTTTCTCAGGGAGCCAACTTCAGGTGTGGCTGAAATGGGGAGGGAATGAAATGGGGGAGGAGCAGAGGTTTGAACTCGGAGATTACCTCCTCCAGGTATCCCTGACTCCTAACCTGTTATCATTTCATGTATGTGTATGTGTATGTGTGTGTGCACGTGTGTGTGTGTGTGTGTGTGTGTGTGTGTGTTGTTTCTCAAGTGTAGGCTGCTTTCATGTTTTGAGACAGAGTCTGTCACTGGCTGTTAGTTGTCCCATTTCGCTAGGATGGATGGTGAGTGGCCCCAAAGATCCCCCCCAAGCAGTGATGACAAGTGAGTACCTACCATTTTTCAGGTGGGTTCTGAGGATCCCAGGTCTTCATGTTGCATAACAAACACTTTTCCAACTGAGCCATCTCCCCAGCCCATTGATTAACTGTCAATTGCTTCTATAATAAATCTCTGAAAAAAATGAGTGGCTAAAACAACATAGATTTTGTCTTTTGCTTTGAGAAGCCAGAAGTCCTTGGAACATTGGTATTCCTGGGCTAATGTCATGGTGTTTGTGGATCTTGCTTACTTTCCGTGGGCTCCAAGGGAGAACATGCTTCCTTACATTTCAAGCTTCTCTGGGCTTTCTGTATTCCTTGGCTTATGGCTACATCTTCATCTTCAAAGTCAGGAACTCAGCATGTCTCAGTGCCTGCAATGGTCATGAGTCCCTCTGACTTCAGCTGGGAAAGGCTCTCCATGTCATAGGACTCATCTAGTTGCCTTGTGTTCACTTGAATTATGTGATCTTAAGACCTTGCCACTGAAGACAACATATTTACAGGTTCTGTGGCTTTGGACATGGATATATTTGGGGTGGGGGGTGAATGAAGGTGAGGACTACTCTATTATAACTGTGAATCCCCAACACCCAGCAGTATGCTTGATGGAAAGCAAACATTTTTTTCGAGTATTTTTCAGAGGAGTGACCTTGAGTATATACAGATGCATGGTGTCTAGAGTGCACTGCAGGATTTCTGGAGCATGGACCAGACCCTGGCTAACATGATACGTCATGTATAGGCACAGTCTGTCTGCTCAGGAGGAGCAGAACCAGAAGCCAGTGGACTGAGTGCACATTCTCACTTCACTCCTGTGCTTCCCAAAGCTTGCTAAGGGGAAAGGGGCATGGTGACAGATGGATCCCACCTCTTCCCTCAGGGCCAAGTTTACTACTTAAGTATGCAAGGAAAGTTCTTCCCTGTTCTGGTTACTGACTCTCACTCTGTGCGGACCAGAGGTGCCTGTGCCTTAGGGGCTTCCCAGACTATGCAGGCAGAGGGCTCTCATGGCTAATTGATGCCTTCCTCCCTTCCTCTACTCTCTCTTTCTCTTTTTCTCTTCATCCTGCTTTCATTTCCTGTCACTTCCTTCCTGCCTGCATCCTTTTCTTCCTCTCTCTTTCTCTCCCTTTCCCCCTTTCCTTACTTCCTTTCTTCCCTCCCACACTTCCTCCCTCCTTCCTTTCCTCCTTCCTCTTCTGTCTTTCCTCTTTCTGTCCTCCTGTCTTTCCTCTTTCCATCCCTCCTGATTGTCTTCTTTCCTTCTCTTTCTTCTTGCTTTTCCTCCTTTCATGATCTTCCTTCCTTCCTCCCTCCCTCCCTCCCTCCCTCCCTCCCTTCCTTCCTTCCTTCCGTCCCCCCCCCCCGTTTGCACTCTGTCTTCTGTCTTCTAGCCCCCTACTGCCTTGAGGACCAGCATGGCAAGTGGCTGAGATTCTCCCTTGATTTGCCCATCTGCTGCCTCTTGGCCTCTGTCTCCTGGATCTGCTGAGTTGCTGTTTCAGACTGCGTGCTGAGGAGGAGGGCAGCTCAGTGTCTCCTACTTCCGGGCCCCATGTGTCTCATCAGAAGGCAACACGTGTTCCTCCTGGGAGCACCACAGGGAGAAAATGTCAGCAGCCAGATGGCTCCAGATGCTTCATTTCCCTTAGGAAATTTGGGGGCAGGGGCTAGGGAGATAGATCCATGGTTAAACTCTTTGCTGTACACATATTCAGATACCAGCATCCACATAAAAAGTTGGGCAAGGTGACACATACCTGTTACCAAAGAGCTAGTAGCTGGAGACAGGAGGAACCCAGGGCTTCACTGGACAGTGGGAGAGTGATTAAGGAAGGCAGTAAAGGTTGAGTTCTGGCTTCCACCATACAAGTGAACATTTGATAAAGGCTTGCTGGATTGCCACATCCCTGTGATGACTATTGTACATAAACAAAGTGCCAGACTCTACGGAAGGAGAATCAGAGCAGCCATGCAAGTGAGGAAAAAAAGATGGTTTCTTTTGGATAAATATTTCCCCAAGTATGCCCCAGAAGCTGCTAATGGGAATTCTGAATTACTGAGTACCATGACGTAAATGCTAGGGAAACTTCTCATAGAGATGTATAGAATACATTAGGATCTTGACACTATGAGTTCTGTGATAGTGGAGGAGAGAGAGAAATCTGGCTTTGTCTCACCTACATGACTCCAAGTGTGTTGTACTTTGGGAGGAAATGGGGTGGGGTGGGCTTTTTGAGGGGAAGGAATGCTGAATGGTGAGGGGGTGCTTCCTGCTGGGATTTTGACAGCATCTGCTGATAGCTTCAGACTCTGGAGTGTCTGCCTCTCTGTGGCGTACTGGAGGAGAGAACATGAATTTCAGAAGCATTTGGGGTTTTGAATGAAATACAGAGTTTCATTCAATAGCTCTCCCATGAGGTTAAGAGCCTGTGGGCCCCACACTCAGCACCAGGCTTTGGAAGCACTCTCTTGATTCTATAAAGAGGACACATAGGGAGACAGATTTGAACCATTACACACCAGGGAGAAAGGACAGATCTATCAGAGATTGGAGCCTTCGCTGCACGTTAGAACCCTGTGGGATAATTGAGAAAACCGATATTTGCCCTTCTTCCCAGAAATTCTGACTTCTCTGGCTTGGAGATGGGTCCTAATGTTTAGTAGATTTTTCTAGAGTTTCCCTGGTAAGTGAAATGAAAAGCCACAGTGGAGAAGTAGTGGTTTCATGGTGAAAGGCTCAATTTCTAAACCAAAGTCCGCCTCAAGGCTGGGGATAGAGCTCAGTCAGCCAAACCAGTAGCTGTGCTGACATGAGCACCCACGTTTGATCTTGGCACCTCCCCTCAATATCTGCGTGTGGGTGCCCACGCTTGTAATCCCAGACCCAGGGAGGTAGAGGCAGAGGGACCCCTGGGCAAGTAGTATGAGCTCCTGGTGAGCTCCAAGCAAATGAGAAAGCCTAGCTCAGTAAACAAGCTGATGTAGCCTGAGGTTGACCTCTGGTCTTGTCATATGCACAAACACACCTTCCCATGCATACAGTGTCTTGCTCAGCTTTCCAACTGACTCCTGGATGGAGTACTTTTGTTATATGCTCTGTGCCTGCATTTCCTGTATGTGACCAAGAGTGATCTTGATTGCTAACCTCAGAGAATTTCTGAGAAATTCAGCAGTGGCAGGTGCTTAGACCAGAAGCCAGCCATCTACCCATGGAAGGTGCTCCGTGAGTGTAAGCCACAATGACAGTCAACAGCAGCAGCATTGTTAATGTTTGCTCATGGAAATTCTTAGCTCATTTTTTTTTCTTTTTCAGTCTGTTCAAGATATTTCGTTGATGACAAGTTGGAACCAGATAAACATGTATTTAGTTTTCTTGGTGAACAAAGCATGGAGTTCTGTGTCTGCTAGCTCACTCATGTTGTCACCTAGGGAGTCCTGCTTGTATGTGAAGTTGTTCCCAGCAGCAGTCACACTGGCAGCCATGGCCATGGGAATGGCAACATGTGCACTTTCTCCCTTGCGGTGTCTCTAGTGCATGGTGCAGATGGTTTTATTGGGTCTTTAGGCATTTATGTCGAAGAAATGGTGGCAATTTTCCAAAGTGTGTGGGGAAGCTCTGGCTTCTCTTCATGCCCACCTGTTTATTTCAGTAGTTGAGAAGGACACAATGCCTGTAATGATTTGAGCAGTTCTGAGAATTTCAGATTATTTCATGATTTTTACCAAGTGCATAGTTCCTTTCTTAGTCATGAAAGTAGATAAGGAATCTCACCATTTCTTGTTTTCCTAAGAAGTGACTGTATTGTGTAACTTCCTCCTCTTCCTCCTGCCTCTCCTCCTCTTCCTCCTGCTTCTCCTCCTGTTCCCCCTTCTCCTGCCTCTCTTCCTCCTAATCTTTCTCCTCCTTTTTCCTCTTCTTCCTCTTCTTTCTTCTCTTATGAGACAATGTCTCATTTAGTTCAGGCAGGCTTGAATTAGCTACACAGCTACAGATGCCCTTGAATTTCTGATCCTGCTGCTGCTTCCCCACAAGTGTGAGGCTACAGGCATATAAGCACCGTGATCTCCATTTGTGCAATGCTGGGGATGAACCCCAGGCCTTTGTACATGCTGAACAATCACTCTACCTATGGATCTGCAGCCCTTGACCTAAATCATATTCCTTCTAAAACTAAAATAGTGTTTATTCTTATATTTGGTCATCACTCAACTAATTCAAATTCAAATCCCAGTCAAATCTACAGACCCTTTCTGCCTACTTATCTTTCATTGCTCTTTTTCATATTGGTCTATTAGTTGGTGATTTTGGATGCAAGGGAATAATTTTTGTATTCATGCGTGTGTGTTCAGGGGTGTGTGTGTGTTCATGTGTGTGTGTGTGTGTGTGTGTGTGTGTGTGTGTGTGCATGCGCTCATGTGTATGTAGTAGAGCATGCATGTGCCCCAGTGTGTAGGGAGACCAGAAGTCAATGTCAAGTGTTGTCCTCAATTACTATCCATCTTATTTGTTGAGACAGGATATTTCGATGTACCTGGAGTTTACTGTTTCAACTAGATTGGCTGGCCATGTGCCCTGGGACCTACCTGACTCTGTTTCTTCAAGCACTAGGGTTCCAAATAAATATACTTTTCCAACTGAGCCATCTCTCCAGTCCCTGTATCTTTCTATTCTTCTTAAAACATCACATGAATAGACATGCATAGTAGTTTTTTCATATCAATTCTCTCTCTCTCTCTCTCTCTCTCTCTATATATATATATATATATATATATATATATATATATATATGTGTGTGTGTGTGTGTGTGTGTGTGTGTGTGTGTGTGTGTGTGTGTTTAAGGTTCAAGGACTGTGTTACAAAAAATAATGGTAGAGAGTCAATACAGATTTTGTTTGTATTTCTATACAAATAAGAAACTGAACTCATGCCTGTGACTGCCATCTCAATAAAATATAAAGATGCTAGAGATAGGGTGTGTGTTTGTGAGAGGAGTGGACAGATGTCCTTGGACAGGGAAGTTTCCCTGGGCTTTTGCATGCCTTCAGAGTTTGCCTTATGAGAATGTTCACCTGAATGAAGCTCTGGAGACTTCCAGACTCATCGTGGACACAGTTCACAGGCATCACCAATTCTGCAGATCTGGTGGTTGGAGCTGTGTGGGCATTCATGGCCACAGCCACATCTATCCAATTCAGCCAGGATTTGAAATAGCTCCTGCCTTTGGGGGCACTCAAAACAAAAATAAAAATAGAAGAAAGAAGAAGAAAGTCTTTATGCATTTATCCTGAAGATGGAGCCATTTAACATTGTGGGTACTTTCTGGTTTTAAAATTTTATAATTTTAAATTCACATTGGTTTTGAGACATGAAAGCAGATCTTGGTTTTCACCCGCAAAGATGATGATCACCCCTACAAATGGAAAGGAAATGCCATGATTGTTTGTTGAGGGTCATTAAAGTCTGCAGAACAGGCTGGCTGTGACCTTGTCCTTAATGGTGAAGATCACTCATCTTGTTAACATCTGCTTCCCGTATCTGGACTCAGCTTTGTTTGCTGTTTTCCAGAGGTGTTTAGAATTCTCCTCACTGATGGCTTGCTGAAGGAGAGGCTTTTTACTATTGGCAAGGTTAAGGATCTATCCCTGAGCCTGGCTCATGGACCTCTGAACTACACCACAGCACTCCTGCCCCCAACATGCATTTTAGCAGCAGTATACCCCAGGGGAGGCATTTATTTCAGCTTTCCTTGTTTGGGGTACTATCACTGAGTTACCCAGCCAGAGAGATAGAGGGTTACCAGGTTTTGCTTCTCATGTAGTCCCAAACCTTGCTACACCCCTGCTTTCTTATGTAAGTCCTCAACCTAACCTTAACTCACCTCCTTAGCAGTGGCCGCTCTTTTTTTCCCTGTGAGTAAAGGAAAAGTAGATACACACCAGCATTTCTGCCTTCAGCACCCCTCTGTGCCCAGAGTTAATGGTCCTCCCATGAAAAAAGATGAAACCCTAAATGAAACGTCTCCTAGACAACAGTACATTGCCTGTACTGAGGAGGATGAAGGAGGACTGAAGCAAGGACTGTGTGTATTGCCCTGCAGCCAGCTGGATACCTTTGCAGGTCTATCTTGAGAGGTGTGTGGATGGTGATGGTGCAGGAGGAATTGCATCTTCATACAGAGGTGAAAGTTAATAGAAATCTGATGAGATGCCCTTAAAGTAACTGTTGGGGGATACAGGGGTTACATACAGGTGTTGTGTGTTCTATCAGCCACTCACAGCTGACCCTGCTAGTTGTATAAGATAGAGGCATTTTCCTGAGAATAGGTGTTTTGGTAGCTTGATTCCTCCACTTTCTGAGAGGCTATTGTCTACAGTTCCTTTTCCATGGTAGCTGTGTCCTGCTGCAGCCCTTTGGCTTCTGAGGCAGGCTTAGCTCTCGGAAGAATGGATACTGATTATAGAAGGCGTATGCATTCTGGGACCTGAGCCCAGGATTGCCCCTCTGGTACCTTGGCCACAGTTCATTTGCAGAGGGTTGATCTTGAGCTGGTACCTTCAGCACACAGGCCAGAGCCCTGTGGGTTAGATGCTGTGGTCTGTTGCTCAATGTCTGTCTTGAAACACTCTGACCAAAGCAACTTAAGGGAGAAAAGGGTTTATTTAGGCTCAGAGTTCAAGTCCACCATGGTGAGGGAGCCAAGGTGTCAGGGACTTAAAGCTGCTGGTCACGTTATGCCCACAGTCAAGAGGAAGAGAGATGAATGTTAGTGCTCAGCCCTTTTTCTCCGTTGTATACAACCCAAGCTTCCCACACAGGGAATGGTCCTGTCTATACTTAGGGCTTGTGTTCCTCTTCAACTAACCCAAGCAAGACAGTTCTTAACAGAGACTCTTAGAGGCTGACCTTAATCTGTATAGTTACCTATAGATTTCCCTAGGGGCTTGTCTCTTAGGAGATTCTCTATCCCTTCAAATACACAATACTCACCATCATAGTGCCCATCTGTCTAGCCAGGACCCTAGCCTTGCTTCCTCTTCCCTGTGTATTCCTATTGTTGTTATTACTATTTACTTATTTGACTGTCTTTGTCTCTTTGTCTCTCTGTCTCTGTTCCTCCCCACCGTGAGTGTGTGTGTGTGTGTGTGTGTGTGTGTGTGTGCACGCACGCACACACACATACACACACACTTGCATATGTGTAGTTCAGAGGGCCACCTTGGTATTATTCCTCAGGAGCCATCCATCTTGCTCTTTTGAGGATCTCTCAGTGGCTTGGAGCATCTCTGAGTACACTATCTTGGCTTCTTAGTGAGCTCTAGGGATCCACTTGTCTCCACCTCCACAGCTCTGGGATTGCAGATGCATGGCACCACACAGTTTACTTTTTCTAGTTTGGACTCAGAGATCAAACTCAGGTCCTCACACTTGCATGGAATATTTTACTGACTGTCTCCCCCTCTCTATTTTTTTTTTTTCAGACAGAATCTCATTATATGGACTGGGCTGGTCTCTAACTCATAATCCTCATGCCTATCCCCTGGGGCTCTAGGGTGTTTTTTTCTTTCCTCTATATATTTTTCCTGGTTCCAAATAATTATTAAACTTCATCAGTTTAAAGCAATGTAAAAGAAGTCAGGGTTTCAGAGCATCTATGGGTGCTCAGTCCTCCACTGCATTATGTTCCTGACTCTGGGAGTCTTTCTGGAAAGGCTTGATTGAGGAGGGTATACTCATCCCAAATGTGGGCAACTCTAGCCACTGGGTGTGTCCTTGGCTAAGTAGAAGGGAGGAAGTATTCATCTTCTTCTGCTGTAAGACTGCATTGTAAGCTTATTCGGTGTCAGAGAAGACTAGGAATGTTGAGAGTGATGATCTATGTTCTCATTTAAGTAAGTTCTTGCATGATAAGAAATCTGAGGTGGTTGGGATATGCTCAGTGGGTAAGAGCACTTACTCTGCAAACATGAGGACCTGAATTTGAATCTCTGCACCTACATTAAAAGCTTGGCATGGTTGTACATGCCCATAATAATCCCCACATTAGAGGGACAGAGACAGACGATCAGCAGGAGCTCACTGCCCAGTTAGCTCAGTAATCACAGTGAACTTCTGGTTCATTGAAAGACCCTGTGCCCAAGCAATAAGGCTGAGGTGATGGAAGAAGACACTGGCTGCCTCTACCTGCATGTGTATGTGTGTGCCTGCATACTCATGTGCACAACCCCCCCCCCCCTTACATACAAAGAAAAGAAACTTGAAGTATTTACTGGCTTCTAATTGAGTGAACTCCTACTTTCAGAAAGTGTCGTTTCTTAATTTACATAATGATACCACATTCCAAAGTTACTTCAGAAAGGAAAATCATTCATTTGAGAACCCAGGAAGATTACTTTTAGTGTGTGCTATTTTCTTATGGATATGTGTGTAAGTAATGAAATGCATAATAGGCACTCATTTTTAATTCTGTTTTCCCACACACAAGTAGTCTTCATATTTTTATTCTGATTATTTTGATTGCCACTTAGCAAAATAATTAAAGATGAGTTGAATTGATCTAGTGTTTACTTCACCATTTTTCTACTATTAGGCATGTGAATGCTTTCAATTCATTTCAATCTAAATGATACAGCATGGTTTTTAAACACATATTAAGTGGTATTTCTCACAGTCAAGGTAGACCACACTGTACATTCTGGCCCTCTGTGGACTTTCAGGGAAGCCTATAGTTAACAGTATTACTTTCAAGTTGTTCCTCAGTGTTCCTGTTCCAACAGATGAATTTGTTTTCCGCATTTCATTCATTTGTAATGGAAATGTTTAATCATGAAAATGAAATGCATGACTAGAGAACAATTCCATGACTGTTAACAAGGTTTCAGTAGCCACATAGTAGAGTGTTTCACTGAGATGTGTTCATATCAGTTTGACAGCACAGGATACAAGAACTGAGACGCAGAAATGTCAGACTGTATATTTTTAATTTATTGATAATTTTATTCTGTACTTACTAAATTCCACCTGAAAATACAACATAGAGACATATCAAAGTTGTCTCTTACAAGAAAGTCCAATTCTACTGGGTTTACCATTAGGACATATATAATATGATGTATGGTATTCACATAACATAAATGACTTTGAAGAAAAGCAGAACAAGGGATGGGTAGGATGTGACAGATTGGAGAGCCAACGTTTCTTTGTGTAGAGGAAGAGTCTAGGAATGTGTCTCTAGTAGGTGGCACTTGACTACAGTAATTTCTGGAGTACTTGGGAGAACCAGGGAACAGCGCAGAGCAGGTTGCTATCCTGTAGTTTCCTTGTTTTCTTCAGGGAAGCTTGACATGCCTTCAGTGGGTACCTTGACAGATGAGCATGATGCTACATGGCCTTAGAGCATGAGTAGAGTTGGGACTAGACATGTAGGACATTCAGAGTGATGGTAAGGACCTACAGTGTTACTTTGGAGCAGGAAGATACTGGGATGTGTGAGCATGCCCAGTGCAGGACCAGCTTGGCACAGTGCATGCTCTTGGACCGTTTGGTGGAGAGTGTAATTGAAGCAAATGGAAGTAAGGGTCAGGGAATTGCAACCACAGGTGAAAGATGATGTGGAGCAGATGATGTGTACACGTGTGAGAAGGGGCTGGATTTCCAGGGCATGTCACATGTGGAGATGATGTACTCGGAGAGTGGATGGGTGTGTGCTATGCAAAAGGGAGAGGAGAATGGGCTTCCTGCAGGGATTTTATTCTGAGCATTTGGAAAACCCATTTCCAAAGAGGTTTGCAACCAGAGCAGGTGTTTAAGGAGGAAGAAAGGGAGGGAGACAGAGGAAATGGGAGCTTGTGCTTGGGCATGTCCAGCATGAGATGCCCACCAGGCTCTCGCATGGAAGTGTCCGGAAGACTTGGGAAGACAAAGGAGAGGCTTGGGATGAAGATGTAAACTGAGAACACTCCTGATAGACAGCATCATCCGTCACCATGTGCACACACTGTAATGTATTCAGCCTTAAAAAAAGCCTCTCCTGCTATTCCACTTCCCCTCCATCTGCCGCTCCGTTTCCCTGATCTCCCTTACACAAAGCTCTGAAATAAAACAGGTCTATATTTGCTATCATTTCTCTCCCTCTGTTCCCTCCTGAACGCCTTCCAAAGAGGCTTCCCTCCCGCCCACCCTGGAGGGGATCTTATCCTGTCACAGACGGTTCAATACTGACAATAAGCTGATTATCTCCATTGGACAATAAAGAAACTGAAGTTCAGAGAGGTTAAGGCCACTTGAGTATTCAATAGCAGGATTCAAACCGGAACCTCGCTCTCCTATCCCCACCAGCTTCTCTCTTCACCAGCCGCATCCCTGCTCACAGCAAAATAGCGTTTGCAGGGCTTGGGAGAAAAATGGCATAATTTACACTGAGCATTTAAAAAATGCCGCAAAATTATGCACATAGAAGATAATATTTTACCTCTGTGTATTTCTGGGTATAAATTGTTCATGTCTATTTTCTTACGAGAAATAAAACTTGGAGAAAGACGGCAAACTTATCCTTACTTTTGGATTTTAAAACATAATTTTACATAAATCATTGACTCTTAAGAAAAGTAAATGTAGATGGCAGAGGATGAATGAGGGAATAGAAGGCAGCGGGTAATTGAGGTCTGTCCTTGGGACTATGACAGGTGCTTTTCAGAGCAGAGTGACAAAGTGTGCTATGTCAGTGATGTGGACAGGCAGCCTACGTCTCCTTCCTGACCTAAGTAGCTGTGACTTAAAGTCAATCTTGTATTGTGGTGGCAATATTATTTCTATCTTCTATGGCTGTGTCTTCTGTTCTTGCTGTGGAATCAGGGGGATCAACCAGAGAAAATGAAAAATGTTTGTTCTTAGGTGATTTTGTCTTTATACACACATTCACCTCCTCTGTGAAATCCAGAGTAGACCCACACTAGAGAAATCAGATGTGATGAAGTGCTTTTTATAGTTCATCACTTCACCGTAGTGAATCTAAAAGTCACTCATGTGTAAATTAACACACTCCAAAAGATGATCAAGCCATGGTTCGGATTAGAGTAGTGCCGTGGCTAGCTTCGGTGTCAACTTGTCACACTGTAGAATCACCTGGAGAAGGGTCTCAAGGAGGGAGTGCCTAGATTAGATTTGCCTATGAAGTCTGTGAGTGAGTGCCTTGAGTTAATTAGTTGATGTGGGATGACCCAGCCCACTGTGGGCAGTACCATTCCCCGGGGTAGTGTCCTGTACTTTATAAGAATAGAGACAGTGAGCTGAGTATGCACTCAGTGACCTCTCCTTCTGACTGTGATGTGATGTGGCTACCTGCTTCAAGTCCCTGCCATATCTTCTGAACCACAATGGACTGTCACAAACTCTTTCTCCCCTAAGTTCCTTTTTTTGTGAGGATTTTATCTGTTTAGCAACAGAATTGAAAGCAGGTCAACTATGGTGCTAAGAGATCACATTTCCTGAGTGACAGCTTGGCCTGAGTTTGAAGAAAGAGAGGATATGAACTGAAAAAAGAAAATGGGGGAGTCTTTAGGCAGGGATGGCTGTTGAATGTAGAGTCAGGATAGGGGAGATGAAAACATGGTTAATCAAAGTCTGTAATGCACTTTATTCAAGAGGAAACAGTACAGTAAGAGTTCGGAGGCAGCTGTGGTAATGGGGGGAACTGGCAGATTGGGTGACCAAGACGAAAAAATAGAGGTTGCTCTTGGCTTCACACTGATGCAGGGTTATGGAGAACAAGGCTGGTGTGGATCATGTGGCATATATATGGATGGAGTGTAGGTTATTGTAAAGAGGACTGATATTAGGAAGGGAGATAGGGACAGATGTTGGCATGGCTGTATCTGCAGGTAATACTGACACATTACTTCTGGCTAAGAGCAGTAGACATTTTCTGGGTGCTGATGGGAGGGGGGAGAAATAAGCATTTGATATCCTGTGCACTCAGGATTAGTCTCCACTAATAAGCATTGCAGAATTCTGAATGTGTACAAGATCAAGCCAGTGTGCAGAGCTGGATAACTCTCTTTACTCTTATATTTTATTTGGTTGATATTCTGACATGCTATTGAGATTTTTGATGTTCTGTCTAACTATTGAAATATTTTGTGCCCATGTATATCAGGTGATGCATTTGAACTGTATTGACTTGGTAGCATGTGGCATGGTTATGAATCCCAGTGGATGAAGGAGGGATTGGTGGAAGCAGTGATGTACAAGAGGGACATCTTTATGATGGGTTCAGCATCAGACAGCACTTGTCATTCTTTACCCCATCACATGTGTGATTTGATGGGGAAAGTACAGCACACTGTAGGATATCAAGGAAGATACCCTTTGGATTTGGATGACTAAGGATAGTTTAATGAAGAGATAAGCTGGTTTTGACAACTAGAGGTGGAAGAAGAGAGGGTAGGTGGTGATTTGGGCTGAGTATGTCCAGAATGACACACTGAGAAATAGGAAGAAAGGCCAGTGTGGAGAGAACAGGAGGGAAGGACTGAGATGTGGGTATGAGGCTTCTAGGTCCTTTTCAAGTAGGACCATTAAGTGATAGGACTTTAAGAATAGCTAGAACAATTGGGTGTTGGATCTTATGGCATTATAGAGGATCCTGTGGAAAACCAATAGGAAATTAAACTGAATCTGAGGAAATCAAGGAGTCAGTGGTCATATGAATCCAGTCTATAGGTGTGGATACAGGTGGTCTCCAGTAGAAATGAGAAAGTAGGTAGGTTTATTCAACATTGGCATGGTAAAACACCTTGTTTGGAAACTGCTTGGATACAGTGGTGAATTTGGAAAGAGATGCTGAGCAGAGGGAGGAGAGACCCACAGCAATATTGTAAATGCTTAGTATACACCAGAAGGGAGGCTGCCTTTCCACCTGAGGCCATTCATCTCTTAGAATGTTACGGCTACTAACAGTTTTGCATGCAAGTAAGTTCATGTAGCATGTATTTAATTTGAACTAGTCTCATTTTTCCATAACAACCTTTTAACATACACATACTCATTGACATGTGTATTTTGTATGTTCATATGTGCTTATATGTTTATAGATAACTTTTAGCAGAATACCTCCTGGCATTATCTCAAGGACTTAAGTGATTTATTTTATGCTCTTCTCTATTTTCTAATCTGAATCAGAAATATTTTCTTCCGAAGACCAAGAAACAATTAAAGATTTGAGCAGAAATGTATCTGCTGCTATTGATTTTGTTTTAGCATAGAATGATGATGCCTAACAACAGAACACTGTCTTTATAAACCTGGCTGGCAGCGCTTCCCTCATGTTATTGTCTATTTTAGACAAAGCAAAGAGGCACATGATCCCAGAGAGCTTCAGCTGTGAGGAAAACAAAATAAAGATCAATATATATTGTCCCCATTTATATTTTCTAACCAACTTCTTATTTCCTAGCTACCAGAAGACTACCGGCTTTGGGAATTAAATTAAAAACTATAAAACTGTGAGTGAAAGTAAATCTTGGAAGTAATGAGGACAGTGTCTGAAGTAGAAACAGGTTGGACAAGAACTATGGACACCTGCATAACCCTTATCTTCAAATTCAAGCCAAAGAGTGATGCTGAGGTTGGAGGCACATGTAGATCATTTTCAGCCAAGTGTTTGCATCTGGTATTATTAGATTGAAAAAGCAATTTGATTTCCTGTCATAAAAGACGTTGAGAGAAAATTTGAGTAGCCAAAAGGGACCACCAGCACATTGCAAAATGAAGCTGAGCAGTTTTGTGTAAGTTGAGCATATTTATTTATCTAATCTGTGGTGATCCTTGCCACTGATACTGAGAATCTTCCGGCTTCGGTGTGGTTTTCAATGACCTCTGTAACCTCCAGTGGCATCTTAAACCTCAGAATGGTTCCATTTTCCACCTGCTGTTTTGTTTACCAGCATCTATCAGATGCTTGTGATGCTGAACGCCTCCATAGAAAATGTTAGAAAGCCAGATATAACAAGCCTTCTGTGTGAAGCTGATAGTGCAGGTAGACCCATGATGCCTATGGGGGTGGGGTGGGGCTCAAGATGGGCGGTGTGTGTTTTTGTTCAGCAGCAGGAAACCATGTGCCCTTCCTCAAGTGCACCAAGAAGGCTCTCTGTAATGGTTCACAAGTGCCTGCTTTTGCCAGCTCACTGTAGAGTTACCTGCTGCAGCAGTGAAGAGAAGCATTCTGCTCCTCACAAGGATTGTGACTTAGCTCGTGATATGTAAGTTTTTATTGACAGACTACCTTAGGAATGTGCTAAAACAGCCTTCGAGTCGAACTCCTGAAACATTTCTTGGGGTGCACAGAAACTCTGTGGAGCTTAGGAATGGGATGGTTTAATAATGGTCTCCTTGGGCACACATGGATGCCTGTAGACGAGGACTGTGCATGGAGGGGCCCCGTCATCCTAAGCAGATAGGTTTCTCTTTTCACTCCCTCTCTTTCCTTGTTTGTTTATTTTTGGGTTGCCCACAGGGAAAAATGTAGCTAGCATGCTAGATTCCCACACTAGTCCATGCTGTTCCAAATTGTTTATGGTATCCTCACCAGCAGAAGGGTTGTTTTGGACTCTGAGGGATAGAGATAAAGCAAGCCTCCAAGCTGGCAGATGACATGTGGGGTGGCCTTCCTACATTCAAGAGTACAGTGCCAATTGTCTACTTGCTCCTATCAAGGTTGCTAAAGGAAGGGAAAGTGGCCCAGGTGTAGGAGCACTAAAAATGCAGGGAGGTAATTGTCCTGCCTTCCCCAATAATAGGACCTTAAAAAAAGAACTGCCTTATTTTTGATTATGTTTATGTGTATATTTCCAGTATATATATAAACACTTGAGTGCAGTCTCCTGAGGAGGCCAGTAGATGGTATTGGATCCCCTGGAGCTGGAGTTATGTGCAGTTGTGAGGTGCCTGATGTAGGTGCTGGGAATTAAAGTTGTGTTCTCAACAAGAGCAGTACGTGCTTTTAACTCCTGAGCTGTCTCTCCAGCCTTCGTTGGAGTCGTTTTGAAACATGACCTGATATTCACAGCAGTGACTGGAAAATCAAGTGTCTTAGTTATTTTTCTATTGCTGTGATAAAATACCATGACCAAGGCAACTTATAAAAATATTTAATTTATTTCATGGTTCCTGAGGGTTTGAGTATGTGGCCATCATGGCAGGGAACATGGCAGCAGGCAGGCACGGTGCTGGAGCAATAGCTGAGAGCTCACATCTTGAAGAATGGCAAGAGAAATCTAATTTGGAATGGCATGGGCTTTTGAAATCTTGAAGTCCATCTCCGGTGACACATCCGCTAATCCTAATCCTTTACCAGTGGTTTCATCAACTGGGAAGCCAGCATTCAAATATATGAGCCTCTGGGGGTCATTCTCTTAAAGCTACCACATTAAGATGCTTCATTGACTCTGAACTCACCCACTCCCAGAATTCTCTGTCTCCAGTTGGGTAGGGTAACAAGGTCTCACTCTCAGAGGAGATGCATTCTGTTGGACAACTGATGCACCATGTTCCTTTCCCCCCTCTGAAATAGAAGAGACAGTTGTCTTTTTAGCCAACATACTCAAGTGTCCACCATGCAGTCTGATGGCCAGGTTCTCTAGGTTTGGCATGTATATGTGTGCTTTACAAGGGGGAGGGGGAAGTGGAGGAAAGTGTAAGTCCAGAGCATAGAACTGACATGTGCTTTGGTTAAATGCTTGTACTTCACATTCTATGTTCAGTAAATGTTCAGTAATGACTGGATGAAGGACAGTCATTTTAGCAAAAACACCTTGTCTCAATGTCCCCTTCAATGATCTTGAGCTCCAAGCTGATAATAGTCAAGGTCAAAAAGTGACCTTGTTTCCCATTGAGGGCTGATTAGTAGCCCTCCTCCTGCAGTGCCATGGAGTTCTGTTTTGTCCTACAGCATATGAACCACACCACCACAGTGAGTCATCCTTCCTTACTATGCCCTACACTGTGGTCCTGTGGATTCTACAGTCTCGTTGCTCATGCTTAAAGTTTGGTTTCTGCATGAGACTGGGTGACTTTGAGCAAATTATTAGATTTTTTGCTAAAGCTTCAGTGGCCTCTTTCAGAATATGGGGCAAAACAATAGCTAAATTATGGAGCCAACACAAGTCTCCAACAATAGAGGAATGGGTAAGAAAAACGTGGTAGATACACTGCAGAATCGTTTTTCAGCCTTAAGGAAGAACAAGGGCACATGGTTAGCAGGAAAGTAGATGCAACCAGAGATAATCATATTAAATGAACTAAGTCAATTTCAGAAAGACAAATGCCATCTGCTTTTTCTCATTTGTAGGTCCTAGGTTTTAAGTAGATACATCAAGCCGATATGTATGCATGTATGTGTGTGTGTGTGTGTATATATATATATATATATATATATATATATATATATATATATATATATATATATATATGTATGGCTTGAAAACAGAATTAAAGCTGTCTTTGGGAATGAAGGGGACAAATGGGAAGGAAGGATAGTAAGGTAAGGAAGGGCTGGGGTATGAGTGTATCTGTGCTCATCATACAGTGTGCAGATGGAGGAAAAGTTTTTAAAAAATGGTCTGGGACAACCGTTCAGTGGGTAACACTGTTTTCTGCCAAGCCTGATGTGTTGACATTGATCCCTGGAATCCACATACTTACAGGAAGGAGAGAGCCGTCTCCTGCAAATTGTTCTCTAGTCTCCACATGCATGCTGGGGCACATGTGCAAGTGTGTGCCTGCACACACCCAGGGTAAATAAATGTAATTTTAAACAACATGAAAAAATTAAAAATTGACACTGGATCTGAAAAGTAAAAACAGAAAATGGAAGGACTGAAAGGACTTGCCCCACGGAGTTAAGGCTGGTGGAATAGAGAATGTGTAAAGCCATTGGTCATATATTTGTTTCAGCCTCCTTTCCTCAGGAGTCCTGGTGTTGCTTTCCACTGAGGGCTGAGGGAGCACGTGCCTGTTCGCCTCTCTTCTCAGCTATACCTCGCCTTGGATACCACTCTTGAAATTATCAAACCATGTGCTACCAGGCATATTGCAGAAAAATATGGTGCTGAGAATCTCAGGGCTTATATATTTTATCTCATTGGCAAAGGATTCTCAAAGGTTTGGAGCTTAAATTAGAGCTCGCATTTACAGCAAGTCGGGAGAAAGCCACCATATGCCTCTCCATCTTGTGTGTGGTGTGACTGGAGTTGCGAGGGAACGACAACACCGGGGCTCTAGCCAACACTTGAGGCCAGCAGGCTAAATCCAGAGTGAGCGTCGTCCCCGCTCTTCCCGGTTCTATCTGCCTGTGCCTTTGACCTTGACAGCCAAGGTCTGTGTGGCTCCTCTTTGCTTCCTGCCATTAATCAGCCCGGAAGCATCATCTATACAGACAGCTGGGTTGGGTTGAATAATGCGTCTATGTTTTCTCATTTGACTCAAGCTTCAGTTAAACCTGCATCGCATCCATTGGAAGGCTTGGCTATGGGCCGGGCACATCTTCAGTGGAGCACTTTCTTCCCCTGGGAATTCTATAAATTGGCTTTTCATGTTATCTTCTCATTTCCAAGGGGCCTGTGATGATGATAACCCACAGCTTCTCTTAGAGTGGAGATCTTTGCCAGAGTAGGGGGAGGGATGGCATTTATTCCCACTGACAAATGAGGCCACATTTTGACTTGGAGCTTTGAGATTTGAAGGGTGGCAGATAACACGTGTGACAGGAAGTGTTGCTTATCATGGCAGATGATGCTCCCTATGCCCCACTTTACAATTGCATATACTAAAAAAGTTATATGTGCCTTGTAACACATACTTTATTGGGTAGAATAAAGTTAACATAAGCAGAAAGCACACAGTTGCTAGAAATGAGAGGAAAGGAACAAAAATCATGCATAATGTGTGGCTTAATCCAAAACAGAACTTCTCACACCTCTTAGGTTGACCTAGAGGTTCTAAAAAACGTTTTTATTTATTGTCGGGCATGTTAACTCATACCTATAGTACCAGTACTCAGAAGGCTGAGGCAGGAGGATTGTCATGAGTTATAGGCTAGCCTGTGATACAGAGTCAGTCTGTTTCAAAACCAACAAAAAAACCAACCAAGCAGACAAGCAAGCAAGAGACTTTGGAGATGGTTCGACAAATAAAGTGGTTGTCTTGTAAGTAGTGCAAGGGTTGGGATTTGGACTTCAGTCCACACATAAAACTTCCATGTGCTTGGCAGCCTTTGAGATGGACACTTGGAGCATACTGGCTGTCAGAATGAGACTGAAGTTATGGGCTCAGTGAGAGATGGAGTCTCCATTCAAAAAGTACAGAATGATGGAAGAAGACACCAGACTTCAACCTCTGTCTTCCACATGTACAAGCACACAAGTGCATGAGCACACACACTCATGAACACACCTACACACTGCACATATGTACATACTGTATAGACATATACATGCCCAAACGTTCTGATTTATTTAACAAGCTTGAATTTCTCACCAGATTGTTGCTATGACTTTTTGAAGTTCTTATGGAAATTCATGACAGACGTGTGCCTGGAAGGCAGTCATCACGACCCTTGGTTTTGAGAATTTTCCACTAGATCTTATAACAGGAACCTCTTGACCCAGAGAAGGGGAAACTGGCTTTTGCAAGTTAGAACTGAAAGAGTTAGTTTCAAACTTGGAATTTGACACATGTCCTGAGAGATGATGGCATGGGATTGCACTGAGTATACTGAGGAAGGAGCCACAGATTCTGGCATTTAAGTCTCTTCCAGATGTGTTTGTGAGAAGATTGGATTACTGACTGGGTCTGCTCTCTACTTCTCTCTTCTCCTCCTGTATCAGTCACTGCTAATTCCTTGTCCCTACCCCACCTCATGCCACACACACACAGAAGTAGACTTTGGTGACTTTGAGTATCTTCTAACTGAGCTTTTCCCAGTGCACAACTCAGGACCGATTCTTTGATGTTTTGTGGAGTAACTACATTATTATCTGTAGAAGGAGTCTTTTAGCAATGTTGAATCAAGTTGTGTGGGTAGCTAAGTGATGAATGGAGGTAGGTATGGATTAACTGATGAGTGACATTGATAGTTTCCTCTCATCTCCTTTTAAGTTATTTCTCTTTCTTCTCCCTCCCTGCTGGTATATTCTTTACTCCACTGCTGTGTCTCCTTTCCCCTCATTGTTACCTTCTCTCTGTCATATACCCATGCATGGTCACCATTTTCACTCACTATTAACTGAGATCTTTAATGAGTTTTGTTACTCAACACTTTCCTATACTAAGGGAAGTTGTCTGGCACTTGGATCTTAGAGACAAGGTGGCAGAGACCTACAGTCCTATCTTGAGTGTTCCATGTAATAACTGGGTTACTCTTGATACTTGCTGTAAATTCTGTGGGATTCTGTGGACCACTTTCATCATCTTCAGTTGGGAATGGGGATGATACCTATCCTACAGTAGTGGAATGATTGTATAAGATTGTGTAAATTGCTTTAATTAGAAGGTTCTGCTGTGTTAAAGACATCCAGCAAGCATCGTTTATTATTGTAGATAAGGAACATCTTCCTTGAGCCTCTTCTCAGAAGACACATGGCTTCATCTACTATTTCACAAGAGGCTAAATGATATATTTTCCTAAGGTCAATTAAATGTGTCAACCCAGTGTACTAGAACTAATACTGGACAACACTTCCATTCACCTGGTATCTATGAGATTTTTGGAATATGGGTCTTAGTTCCACAGAGAAATATGTGATGAATACAGTTTATCATGCCTTTTCTTGAGTCATCTCTCTCTTTCTCTGGTGGATTCAATGATCTCAGTGCTAATAAATCCTGTGGGTGAAGAACTGTGCCCACACCACACACTCATCCATACCTTGCTTTGTTGAGTCTCCCAAGAGACTGGAGATTTGCTTATTGTTACTACTGAAAAGATGGCAGAGAGGCAGGCATAGGGCTGACCAACCAGATGGTTTGGTTCTTATAATAATAAATTTTGACCCAGTCCAATGTTTATAATCTTAAAAAATTATTTAGAAGAGTAGAAGGAAGTGACAGTGTGTGGGAAAAGGGATGGCATTAGATCAGGAGGGTAGAGAGTCATAGCCATTGATGGGCTGAGAGACCCAGAATTGCTTAACTCTGCCATCTTTGGGTACAACCTTTCCTAATGAAGAATAGAAACAGGCTGCCTCAGAACAGAAAAACCCAGAACAAGGCAGGCTCAGTCTTTAGCAGGTTTTGGGCACACAATGGGTGTTCAGGAAATGTTAAACATTTTACTGCATTTAGCCCTCAGTTGCCCACAACCCAAGTTTACCTTGATCCCTCTTAACTATTCCCATTCCTTGGAGTTCTTAGGGACTTTTTTTTTAATTTTTATTTTGCAATACAATTAAGTTCTACATATTAGCCACAGATTCCCTTGTTCTCCCCCCTCCCGCCCCCCTCACCTTCCCCCTAGCCCGCCCCCCATTCCAATCTCCTCCAGGGCAAAGCCTTCCCCACAGACTGAGATCAACCTGGTGGACTCAGTCCAGGTAGGTCCAGTCCCCTCCTCCCAGGCCGAGCCAAGGGACCCTGCATAGGCCCCAGGTTTCAAACAGCCAACTCATGCAATGAGCACAGGACCCGGTGCCACTGCCTGGATGCCTCCCAAACAGATCAGGCCAATCAACTGTCTCACCCACTCAGAGAGCCTGATCCAGTTGGTGACCCCTCAGCCATTGGTTCATATTTCATGTGTTTCCGTTTGTTTGGCTATTTGTCTCTGTGCTTTATCCGACCTTGGTCTCAACAATTCTCTCTCATATAAACCCTCCTCATTCTCGCTAATTGGACTCCCAGAGATCCACCTGGGGCCTAGTCATGGATCTCTGCATCCAGATCCCTCAGTAGTTGGATGAGGTTTCTAGCATGACAATTAGGGTGTTTGGCCATCCCATCGCCAGAGTAGGTCAGTTCGGACTGTCTCTCGACCATTGCCAGCAGTCTGTTGTGGGGGTATCTTTGTGGATTTCTGTGGGCCTCTCTAGCACTTTGTTTCTTCCTATTCTCATGTGGTCTTCATTTACCATGGTCTCCTATTCCTTGTTCTCCCTCTCTGTTGTTGATCCAGCTGGGATCTCCCACTCACCCAAGCTCTCTTTCCCTCGACCCTCGCCCTTCACTACCCCCACTCATGTCCAGGCTGTTCATGTAGATCTCATTCCATTTCTCTGTCATTGGGCGATCCCTGTGTCTTTCTTGGGGTCCTGTTTTCCAGGTAGCCTGGACTTTTGTTTTTTACCTTCAGTGGATTTGGTGATCGAAGATGTGCCTTCTCATCAAAGCTCTGTCTTCCCTGAGTCTGCAAATCTCCTCTCTACACACTTCTCCTCTAAAATAATTCCTTGCTTGATTTTCAAAAGTATTTACTTATTTATTATTTTTAGTGGGGTGTGTGTGTGTGTGTGTGTGTGTGTGTGTGTGTGTGTGTGTGTGTATGTTTGTGTGTTGAGGTCCCTCCATATTGATTTCCATAGTGGATAGATTTACTAATATTCCCACAGCTTGGAAGAGTTGGTTTTCTCTTTCTGCTCTGTGGGTCCTGAAGATTGAACTCAGATCTTCAGACTTGGTGGCAGATGCTTTTACCCATGGAGTCATGTTGTGGGCCTAATTATTTTTCACAGAATGTGCTAGGTTTCATAAAGACATATTCATTTATGTGAATCATATCCTGTGACCATATTCATCCCTCTATTCTCTCCCTATTCTTGCTAATTTCCTTCCTGTGGCAAATGGTTCTCTTCCCTTCTCCTTCTATGTAATGGGTATGCATGTGTAAACTCTGGATTTTGCATATGAGAGAAAAACATAATATTTGTCTATGTCTCACTTATCTCACCTAAAAAAACGATCTCTCAATACCCATTTTCTTGGAAGTGATCTAACTTTATTATTTATGAATGAATAAAATCCCACTGTACATATGTGATTTCTTTATCTGTTTGTCTCTTCATGTGTGTCTAGGCTGGGTCTCTTTCTTGGCTTCTGTGAGTTATACTGTGGTAAACATGGGTCTGCAAGTATCCCTGTGGTGTTCTGAGTCAGTCTGCTTCACACACACCTAGGACTACATAATAGTTCACCCATTAGTTTTCATTTTAGATTTTGAGGCCTCTCCATATTGATTTCCATAGTGAGTGGATTCATCATATTTCCACAGCACTGAATGAGTTTCTTTCTCCTCTACTATCTTCCATAGCACTTAATTGTTTTTGTTTTTAGTGTTTAAATGACATGTACGTGTGTGTGTGTGTGTGTGTGTGTGTGTGTGTGTGTGTGTATGTTTGTGTGTGTGTGTGTGTGTGTGTGTGTGTGTTCACATGTCGAAGACAGCTTGTGTGAGTTAGTCTTCTGCCTTCGCCACATGAGTCTCAGGAATCAACCTCAGGTCAGGAGCCTTGGTGGCAATCACATCTCCCCATTGAGCCATCTCAGCATCCTTCTTGACAGTAGCTGTTCTCATCAGGATGAGATGGATTCTCAGTGATGTTTGAAATTGCATTTACTTGATGGTTAGTAAGGTTGACTTTCCCCCACATTTAATGATCCTTTGTACTTCATTTTTGAGAACTATCAGGGGTCTTCTTGCCTATCTTCCTGGTGAAGGAAGTTGCTCTCCAAGGTTCTGAACTCTTGCTTTCTCGTGGGTGATGTAAAAGCCATCATAAAAAAGGCTAAGCTAGTGAAGACTGGAGACTCAGCTGTATACCAGTGGCTTAGTGGACAACTCCACCACAGATATTATGTATCCTATGTGGGGTTTCACATCTCTTATGATTGAAAACCATTGCTTGCCCCCATCTTCTCAGGTGGTAGTTGTGAGGTATCCAATGTAGAAACCCTGTCAGGTGCCATGTTTTAACCTTACCATGTCATGCCTCAGATTGCTGCTGAGGAGTCACAGAAACTAATATGTTCTCATTCTTCGTGACCAAGTCACCTCTCACCTAGGCTTTGGTGGCCATCTTCTGCTGGGTAGTTTTCCTCTCTTTCACCTCAAATCTATCTTCCATGAAAATAAACACCTGGTTAGGTCTTTGTCTATTTATTATAATGAGGGCATGACCAAGCCTGGTAACACAATTTACTCCCTCCCTGAGTCATGGAAACCCTTAATCTCCCCCTTACAAGAGCAACAACCTGGAGTCCATTGCACATCACAACCCACTACTCATTTTTGACTTCCTAATGCTGTCACCTCCTTTATCCCACTCCCTTCTACTATCTCTGTTTGGTAATTACTTGTTACCTTCTGCCTCTCAGTTCAGATATGACTACCCTGTGTATTTTCCTAGCTCTGGGCTCCCTTTCTGGGATTGGGTCCCTTCTTTGGGCACACATTATGCTTGTGCTTGTGTGTGGTTCTATGCCTGGCAAGTGCAGTTTGGTACATCCTTGCAGAAGCTATCTGTTTCCATCCCCAGTGTGTTTGTGCCTCATACTGATGATGATTATGGTTGCTCATATTTCTATGTCCACTGTTTAATATGGTATTCATTCTACTTCTGTCCTGGTTTCATTCTATTGCTAAGACAAACACCATGAACAAAAGTAACATAGGGAAAAAAAAAGGTTTATCTCAGTTTATAGGTCACAACCCATTATCGAGAGAAGCTAGAGCAGGAACTCATCTGTGAACTTGAAACTAGGCCTGCTTGCTAGTCTACATAGCATTGCCTCTGACTAGTGAATTCACTGAACACCAAGAAGTTCAGCAGAAATCATGGAGGATGCTGCCTTCTAGCTCATACAGGCTTATTGCTTATTCTTAACTAGCTATTTTACACAGCCAGAACATAGAGGTGGTACCACCCACAGTGGGCTATGCCTTTCTCCATCAAGTACTCAAGATAATATTCCACAGAAATCACGTCTATGCAATTTCTTGGTTGAAGCTTTTCCTCTCAGATGACTAGGCTGTGTCAAGTTGACAACTTAAGCTAACTAGGACAGTGAGTATGTAAAAGCCAACAGATATGGTGCTTGATATTTTAAAGACTACTTAAGGAGCAAAAGGATGGATCAAAATATTTTCTAATTTATAAGAATAATCTGAAAAATTAACCAAACCAGTAATCATTAACAATTCTGATCATCAAAAAGTTTTTAAAGAAAGCCCATATGAATGGATGCCAGTTTCTTCTTGCCACTAAATCTTTCAAATGTACAGCCAGAGAGAAACAATTTTGAAATACACTAAAGTGAAGTGCCCAGGAGTGATGGATTGCCTGGAAGAAGTATTAATCCTAGAACTCGATTTCCTTTAGGAAACATCCTCATCGTGGAGCCCTGTCCCCGGGATGGATTTTTCTTGGTTTGGCAGTGTTTAGAGTTGGTGTCTTGGTTTGTAGAGCAGTCCCTGTGCAGCAACCCTCTCTTCATTTTGATGTGCTTACTTGTCTTCCACTTTCAGCATCAGTTTCCTGAAAGTCAACAGAACACATGTGCTTTTGTAGACTTGGAACTCCTTTCTGCCCTGAGGAGCATGAATTTGTGAAATGGATTCTAAGCTTTCTGAGTTCAGGGAGCAGGCAGGTAGGAAAGAGCAATGCTGATGTGCTGGGGTGTGTGTGTGTGTGTGTGTGTATGTGTGTGTGTGTGTGTGTGTGTGTGTGTGTGTGTGTGTGTTTTCTTGAATGTGGAGGTACTCGAACACAATTGTGTGCATGCATGTGAAGGCTAGACAACAATCTCGGGTGTTGCTGTTCAGGCACTGTCCACCTTATTTCACACAGGCTTGAAAGTTGCCAAATCCTCTGTGTCTGCCACCCAATGAACCCCAAGGATCCATCTGTCTCTGCCTCCTCAGAATTATACATGCACTACCATGCCTACCTTCTTGTGTGGGTGACAGGTTTGAAATCAGGTCCTTGTATTCATGTATTGAGCACTGACTGAACCATCTCCATGGTCTCAAAGTATGCTTCCTTTTTTTTTTTTTTTTTTTTTTTAAGATTTATTTATTTATTGTGTATACAGTGTTCTGTCTGCATGTGTCCCTGCAGGCCAGAAGAGGGCGCCAGATCTCATTACAGATGGTTGTCAGCCACCATGTGGTTGCTGGGAATTGAACTCAGGACCTTTGGAAGAACAAACAGTGCTCTTAACCTCTGAGCCATCTCTCCAACCCGTATGCTTCCTTTTTAAGTGGTAGAAGTCTGCTTAAGCACCTTCACATCGATGGAAGTTCTGATGTAGGAAACAGGATCCTGGTAGATCTGAAAATGGAGAACATTACTTTGGGATGTCTAGCCAAGCTTAGGATTAAAGTGGATGAGTGAGATTGGAAACAGCTGTGCATTGGGACTCAAATCATCAAAACCTTGAAATAATTATGAATTAGATAAAAATTATTCCTGAGAGCTACTGCCATTTGTAGAAGTACTAGGCCTGGTGCTGTGCATGCGTTCTCAGATGGTGCATCAAACAAGCCTGTTAGGTAGAGTTCATTGACCCCTACTCTTTTTGGTTAAGAAGACGGAAGAGCTGGGCGGTGGTGGCGCATGCCTTTAATCCCGGCACTCGGGAGGCAGAGCCAGGAGGATCTCTGTGAGTTTGAGGCCAGCCTGGACTACAGAGGAAGTTCCAGAAAAGGCACAAAACTACACAGAGAAACCCTATCTCAAAACACCAAAAAAAAAAAAAAAACTCAGAAAAAAAAGAAGACAGAAGCTCAGAAGAGTTAGTGAGGGGAATTGCTCAATGGGTAGGAATACTTGCTTTTCTTGTATAAGGACCCAAATTCAAATCCTAGCTGCCATATAAAAATGACAAGCATGGTTTGGCTGTGTGTGTCTATAACTCCAGCATTATGGATGAGCTCAGGTCAAGTGGAGTGGAAGAAACAGGCAGATCACAAGGTCTTACTGGTTATCCAGCCCTGCTAAAGAGGTTAGCCTATGGTTCAGAGAGAGACCCTGTCTCAAAGCAATGAGGTGGAGAATGAGAGAGAGACATGACCTTCTGTGTCTTTAGCATGTTTGAACATAAGAACTTGTACCCACACATTTATGTGCACCACAAACATATATCACACATATAATATAGCAACACATAAAGTAATAGATGAGCAACTCAAAGGTACATATGTATGAATTGATTGAACATCTTCCAAGTTTGCAGATGTGTTATCTTGTGCAAGTGATGTAGAGAAGTCTCAGGTCCAGCATATATAAAATCATAAAGATAACACTAATCTTCCTTGTTTCTACAGCTGATTCAAGTAGTTACTATGAAACATTTAACATGGTGCATGGGATGGGGTCTGCCATACATCCAGGTTATTATTAACAATAACTCCATAACTTCCTATCCTAAAAGGATTCAATTTGATTCAAGGCCATGACGTTAAAATGGACTCCACCCTCTTGTTTGAGCCATTTCCTAACTAGATCCTTGATTGGAAACAGGGAAATAACATACAATTGCAACAATCTCTACATTATTATTTTCATTTTTTTCCTGGTGCCATCAACTTGTTATTTGTGCTATTTCTTAGAATAATGGAATTTATTCAGGCAATTTATTCTTAATACAAGTGTTACAAATGGCACTGTGCAATGCTTATATATCATGCTAATAATGTCTGGTTCATCCTTATCCCTAACCTCCTTTATCTTTACAAATAGAAACACTGACTTCCTACTTCCCTCCCCTGTTTTATTGAATTTCTGTGTCCAAGTACTCTCTTTTCTCTGCTTCCACTGCATACCTCATATTGAAATGGTGTTCAACAGCCTCCAACATAAATTTATAAGCATCTACCACATGCTTTCTTTGACACTGAGTGTATTGGAGTGGAGGAAAAGTGAAGAGTACAATATACTATTTCTGGCTATAGCTTAAATCCATTAGTTAGTGATATGTATCTAGGTTATGATTTTTAGATAAACACAAAGCTTTCTGTTGGGAACTTCAATGAAATGAATGCCTTATAAGGGCATAAGCTCCATACACAGTTTCATTTTCTATCTTTGAATGATCTTCATTTAGACTTTTAACCCCAAAGCAGCTCTTGGTGGCTCTTCAAGCTACTACTTCTAGCTCCTGCTTTCCTTCTGAACTTGGGGCAGGTTTGTTTGCCCCACCTTTCTGTTTTCCCATCCACCAATAAGAATACCTTTAGGACAACTTCTGACTTACCTATCTGTGCTGTTCCTTCCACATCTGTGGATCCCATGTACTTAAGTTGGGTTCCCATAAGCCAACCCTGAATTCCTCTTTACCCCCTACCCAGTTCCAATTAGTTAATATGCTCACTTTGGTCTATTCTGTGCAAAGACAAGAGCAGATACTGTTAGTATAGGAAACCAGAATCAACCTGTTTCAGTCAGGATGATTTGTGGCAATGCAAGGGTTAAGGAGAGGGCAAAGGAATGAAGATGTGCAGAAAGAAGCAGAAAGCTAATTTTGGCAGATTAAAAGATGGAAAGCATTAACAGACTTGGGAAGATGGACTCCCAAAAGAAGGCATTGTAGGCTGGACTGGGCTGTACATGTGTTTGGAACATTCCATGCCATCTATTCCTTTATCAAAGAAACCCACAGAGGGAGATTATTTTTAAGAGCTAGAAATAGAGAAAGATGTGTTTGTGATGAGCTATGTTTGGGAACTCTAAGACCTTGGGCATATCACTGTGTGACCTTGAGCATGTTAGTTCACACTGTAGGGGTTAATTCATTTTCTGAAAAGGAGAGATTTGGGTCAGATCATTTCCAACATTCTATGTTTTCATACAGTGTGTTATGGGGAGGGACGCAAGCGAAATGTGTAACAGTTCAAAGTTGGTGGATCCTGCTTGCTGCTGGCTAGAATTATATTCAGAATGACAGTATATGCTTGCTGAAATATAGAATGATAATGAGTCTAGTATTAATATAGTCTGGCTTATGCATAATACTCATATAAACATAAGTATATTGAGAGAAAATGATGTTGATAGAATACGCCATCAAGATGAACTTCAGAAAAGGGAAACTCCACCTTATCTAAATAGTTTTCCCCTTCTCTCTATTGTCATCTTCATTTTATATTATCATTAGGTTTCCTACCTGGCAGATGGATTTCAAACTGTTTCTGATTGGGGACTTTTTCCATTGCTATAATGCACACTTTTCTTTCATTTACAAAAAGCAAACAGATCACGTGTTTTCTCCTCTTCTGCAGTAAAGAAATAAACAGCCAAAAATGTTTCTCTGCTCAATTCCATTTTCTTATTGAAAAGGTATTTAATAGAAATGAAAAATATTCATTTATTTTTTTGAACAGTCTTATCACCCATCTCTTTCTTGGGGTAAATACTCCTTAAAACAAGCTAAATGCACATCCTTAATAATTTAAAGGCAGAGCCAGCCATGTGTAAAATAGGTGTGTGTTCACATAATTGACTACAGTATTTTGCTACATGGCTAAACGCATGGTTTCCCCTAATAGAAGGCCATTGTGGCCGACATCACATTTTCTAGTTCATAAAAGTCAAATGAGCTGTGACCATCGTCTCCAAACTTAATGGAAAGTTCATTTGGTGACTTCTGAGTTTTCAATGGTGTCTTTCTGGGATGAATCAATAGATCTGAAACACATTAGTGGATCATATCTCCTAAAGGTCTAAACCCGAGTGGCAACAATGGGGGATCTAATGCAGATTGATTGCTCTTCCAGCATGTTGTACCAAAAGGTCTCCAATCTCCTTAATAGTATAATGAATTTGAATTAACCAAATAATACTCACCTGATGGAGATCACTTGAGTTGTCTATCCGGTCACTGATCCTTTTGTATTTCAGACTTTTGGTGGAAGGATGGAAGGTGAGTTTAATCTGTGGAAAGTAAAAAAAAGAAGTGATATCATACATAAGTCAATAGAGACTCTTGTGGGTGGGAGTCTCACAGTGTTGAGAGCATGCTTATGCAACTAATTTTACATAACACTGCCAACAGTCTTAGCCAGAGCTACCTATCACAAGGTTACCAAAGACAGAGGGAAAACACACAAGTCATGTCCTGGACTGTGTAAACACCCTGGTGCCTAGCCATAAACTGTAGTTGGAAAGCTCAGGGACAGCCAGCCATGACCTTGGACAGAAGCACAGCCCAGTGGAGAAAACCGGAGATGGTACCATTTGGGGGATGCAAGTGAAGATGTCCACAGGGCCCTGGCAGTGACTTAAGTGAAGACACACTGGATAGGGTGCCATGTCATTTCTGTTAGCCCAGGAAACACCTTGATTCCAAAAGGCAGTGAGAGAGCATGGAGCTACAAGATCTTTCTAGAACGATTAAAACAGTATATTAATACTGGAACTGTTGTTTCAAGAGGAATCAGAATATTTTCTAGGGCAAGAGAGTGGGTGGCCCATTGTGCACACTGTCTCAACCCTTTACAACATGTGCCTCCAAAGAAGGCAGTTGTCAGGATCTGAAAAACAGCAGTTACCTGACATGTATGTACATGCACCTGTGCCTGTGTAGCGGGAGTCAAATGATATGGGCAATCCCACCTGCTCTTCAGAGCTAGTGAATCATCAGTTTTGCTGTAACAGGACATATGGCTCCTGAAATCACTGTACTGTGTAAAATCACACAATAAAACCCACAGGGCTTACAGGGAAAATGGGATTAGAAACACTGTGCTCAAAAACTTCCATTAGTGACACATTTAGAAGGGGTATAGGGATGCTCTGAAAACCAGAACAGTTTGACACATATTAAATGTTTAAGAAACACGTAACTATTACAAAGGACAGTGGTTCACCTTGAAGGAAGATGACCAGAGTTTTGCTGGAGAAAGTGGAGAGCAACAAATAGTGGCTGATGAGTTACTGTGCCGTGGTAGGGAAGGAGGAAGAGTTCTCTGAAGCCAGATGTAAGTTCTAACTGTGCATCTGGTTATGTGTTTCCTATGGCATGTACTGGGAACTGAGCTAGGGCTGAGGTCTGAACTGTGTGTGTGTGTGTGTGTGTGTGTGTGTGTGTGTGTGTGTGTGTAGATTGGGTGGGATTTCCTGCATTACAACCTAATGATAAATTTGGCAGATGAAATCAAGCATGAACAGATGTGAGGCCCCATCTTACATACATGTTGTTCTCTAGCAGGTCAGCTTGTGGAAACATATTTGCCTTTTTAAAAGACATGCTGTAGGAGCTGGGGAGCTAGTGTAGTCATTATGAGGACCTGAGTTTGATACTCATAACCCATGTAGAAAAGTCAGGCATGAGATGGGCAAAGCCACATGCCACTGAGCTGGACATCCTGAGTTTGATTCCCAAGACACATGTAGTGAAGGAGAGAATTCACTCTTGCAAGTTGTCCATTGACCATCACACGTGAACCATGGCATGGGCACCCCAACACAGAGAGATAGGAATAAATAAATAAATATTATCTTTAAAAATTTTAAAGTTGATTAGCTTTGGACAGATTCCTGGGGCTTTTTGGCCAGTCAGCTGTCTACTGGGCAAGTTCTAGGCTAGTGAGAGACCATGTCTCCAAAAAAAATGGTCAACAGTGCCTGAGGAACAAAATGCACCCAAGGTTGACCTATGGTATATACACACACATACACATGCCCACATACATACCTGAACCAACAGATAGATAGACAGGCAAACAGACAGACAGACAGAGAGGGGGGATGATAGAACTAACTATGGGTGAGAACACACATGACAGAGAAAGCCCTTTGACTCAGTGAGATCAGTCCCTACCTGCAAGTGTGTCAGCCTTGCATGTGACTAGGCTTTGTCATGCTTTACATGTAAGTCACCCTCTCATCTTGTGTTCATCTAAATTAAAATACCCAAAACATGTTCTGAGGTAGAGGAATGGTAGCTATGTTGGGTGCTGAAGAAGTTTGCCTATGTCCCCTTAGAGAAGACTCGCTTTCATCTTGGACCTCTGCTTTAGACATCTCTTTAGAACCTAGCTTCTGTACAGTTCTGTTCCTGATGCTTTCTATCTATTACTTCCATACCCTGAAACAATTTGATTCCAATGATCAGAATGGACTAGAGATAGTCATTGCCTCTGAGACTGGCCTTGCGATTGGGTCATTTATGGCCACCCACAGGAGAAGGCTGTTTTTCATATTGGCCTTAAAGGAACTGTGAGATCACTCATTCCATCTTCTTCATTGTGTGGGAGAGAATGCTAAGCCTTGGAGAGGAGAGTATTGGGAATGCATCTCCTGGGAGAATATTTGTCTAAGACATACAAAATCCTGGTTTCAATCACTGGCAGGACAAAGGAGGGGGTATGAAGAGGAGGAGGAAAAGGAGGAGGAGGAAGGGCAAAGGCAGGTATTATGTTAATTCATCTTTTTTCTTTTCTGTATTTTCCCTTTTTGCTATTTTTTATATATTTAAAAAATAAACATGTTTTGAGGCATGCCTGGCACATAGAAAACTCTGTACATTTGATGTCCACATCTCATGTGTCTAGATATCAGAATACCTCTGTAACCATCTCCATGTTCCAGGTTGTACATCTGTGTTTATTCAGCATCTTAGGCAGCTTCTTCGTGTTTCCTTCATTTTATTACATTTTCTGCTTTATACAGGTTTTCTTCTTGATAAGAACACTTAACAATAAGATCCACCACATTAGCAAATTCTAAAGTACATAATGCAATACCTTTAACCAAAGGCCTTTGTTGTTCAGGAATCTCCTAGAAAGTGAATCTTTGTATCCTTTGAAGACAATTCCCCATTTTCTGCTTCCTTCCCATAGTGGCCTTATTCAACTATCATCTTGTAGTTTTATTTTACTATTATTATTATTATTGTTGTTGTTGTTATTGTTTTGAGACAGAGTTTCTTTGTGTAGCCTTCGCTGTTCTGGAACTCACTCTGTACACCAGGCTAGCCTCAAACTCATAGAGATCCACCTGCTTCTGCCTCTTGAATGCTGAGATTAAAGGTAGGCACCACCACCACCATATCCCAGGTTGGCTTAGAACTCAGTATCTAGCCCAGATGGCCTTGAACTCTCTGTAATCCCTACACCTCAGCCTTCCAAGTGCTAGGATAATGAGGGTATGCCACCAAGTTCAGCTATAACTACCTCACAGGAATGGCTTCATGTAGTATTTGCCCTCTATATCTGTCCATATGGATACTAATACAAAGACATCTTCCTTTTTTAAAGCTAAGTCATTTCCTGAGTTGTTGTGACCGAACCACACATTTAAATATATTGCTGAAAATATCAAAGAACTGTATTTGGGGGATGCAAATTGGTCTGGAGTATTCTAGAAAGTTCTAGAAACTTCAAAACTTATTAGGCACTTAGAATAAGTACATTAAATAAAAGACACACAATCCATCCAACTAATCAAAGCAGATAAACCCACTGTTTGTCTTGTGCACTGGTATTTTATGGAGCTATTTGGAGCTAACCGTACAGAACCATGATGATGGTGATAGGGTTGAGGAACACATGGAATTTGAAACTAATTCCCAGGCACAGTCACAATGTCCCTAAAATGAACCATTCAGAGACAAAGAAAAGATTACCAAGTTGAGATAGTTTCAAATGTGTGCAATCTGAACAGGTTGATTTCTTTATGATGCTATTAATTGAGTTGGATGGCCTCATTGACAAGCAATGCTGTTGTCAGGGCGTTTTGTGTGTGTGTGTGTGTGTGTGTGTGTGTGTGTGTGTGTGTGTGTGTGTGTATGTGTGTGTATGTTTTACTGGCTCACACTTCTCTAGTAAACCTTAGATTTCCACAGAGGGCATTCAGAAAGAAAGACATAAAATAAAAAAAATAAAAAAAAAAACCCACACAAATGCGAGATAACGCATGATTAAGTTTTGACCCCGTAGATTGTTAACCTTCAAAGCTAACTCTGCAGTAGCACAATATTATTAGCAATAAAAGGAATTTGCTTTGCCCTTTTTTTAAATTACCATAAACCGATTGACTGAGACAGAATGATGTTAATATTTAAGAAGTAGGACACTAGATTCTATTATCTCAGAAGCTCTGTCACCAGGCCCTCTCTGTAGTCCTGTTATCTAATTATTGGGCTTAAATTGCATTAGTGTGCTGGCAATTTGTCTACCCCTGGAAAAGTAATTGACATTTGGGTTACTGCTTCATATGTGGGCGACTTGCTAGCCAGTTCCGAAGAGTCCTCTCCTGTCAGGGCAGATTAGTTTAATGTTGCCTGGAAGAAAGGGAAACTCTCTGTTTTAAGGTATGCCACCCCTGTTCCTGGGCACAATTTGGTATTAAAATTTCAGTTCGGTATCAAAGCTGATAAGTCACCCGAGATGAAATTGAACAAGGTTGTCGTGACAAAGTAATTAATGGCATTTTATGACTTTCAGATGACTTTAAGGGACACATACTTAGTCTTTGCCTGCGTCTTCCGCCATGTTGATAAATATGTATTACACACTTACAGACCATCTTTAACTGTTGTCAGATGTTTTTCCAGGGCTTCAGATTTATCATCTCTCTGAATTCAATAAAGGCAGGTAGACTCCATATAAAGTAGTAATCTGGCATCGCCAGCAAGGGCTGTGAGTTCGTATAGCATGCCAGCCACACTGTTTCTCCCTACACAAGGTGCTTCTCTCTACCTTAAAAAATGTATACCTTCCTGTGCCAAAGTTAAAAGCAGCATCCTTGACTTTTCCCTATTCTAGACACTGCTTTGACAGACCACGTTGGCCTCAGGAGGATAGCTGTGGCTTTTGGCAGACACTCTACATTTCTCTTTGAAGAGAGCAGAGATGTGTCCTGTGACCCTGTAGCGAACACACCTATAGGAAATACATGATTTGGCCTATATACCCATGACAGCAGGGTGCATGTGTGTCACGGGGTAACAGACTTTTCCTTCAGAGATGAAAGGAATAAATGAGGGCTACCTAGAGGGTAAATATGAATGACCAGCCCCTGTGTTCCTTTATTTGGAAATTGAAGACGAGCCTTCAAAGTCTTTGGGCATTGTTAGAACATTGGCATTTCTACTCCTGCAGACACAAGGTCAAATCTAACTTAGGAAGGAACCACCTCCTGACTTTGGCTTATCTGTTTCTTCATTCCTCACCTGAGTCCTCTTTAGCCTGCTGGCTTCCTTTCAGTTCCAGGAGCCAGGCAAACCTCTCTGCTTCCAGGACACCATGCATACTCTTCTCTGTCAGGCTCACTGTTTTCTACTTTCTTTCCTATGCTAGGTCCCTTGGAGTCTACTGAAATGTCACCTCCTGCAAGGCCAATCTCCTGTTAGCTCCTGCTCAGCCCTTCTTATTCCCAGCTGAAGCTGGATGCCTCTTGTCTCAGTTATGAATCCAGGAACAGATGAATGGACCATTCCCATTCTCTCTTGCTTCTGACTGCCTCTCCAGAACATGAGCAGCAAGAGGGCAGGGGTAGCATCTGCTTGCCTTGCCCCCTGCAGGGGCTGGCAGTAAAAGATGCTCCTTATGTTTTCTGGACATAGCAAGTAATCTCCAATTTTAGGAACGTCCTTTGTGATGTTTAGAATTAGCATATATTAGTTGTACAGAGTAATGGATTTTATTAGAACATTGCCACATCTGCTTTGATCATAGGCACTCTCTATGTTATGCCTGATGCACACACTTGCCCCTCCTCCATTCTGGCTCTTCCTTCTTTTAGTCGTATGACTTTTTTGTTTTGTTTTGTTCCCATGGATTCTATGTATGAGAGAAAACATGTGATACTTTTACTTCTATTTCTAAAATGATTTAAATTATTATTTGTGTTTGTTTGTGCCTGTGTGTGTGCGCATGTGGGTTCCTGAGGAGGCCAGAAGAGGTGTCAGATCCTCTGAAGCTAGAGTTAGGAGTGCCCTGACTTGGCTAGTGGTCAACAACTCAGGTCATCTAGAAGAACAAGAAGCACTACTAGGGCTAGAGAGATGGCTCATCAGTTTAAGAGCACTGGTTGCTTTTCAGAGGAATGGGGTTTGATTTCCAGCACCCACATATTAATTCAAAACCACCTATAACTCCAGTTCCAGGTGATTGATACTCTCTATAGCCCGTATAAGCACCAGGCAAGCAAGTGGTGCACATGCATACATGTAGGCAAAACGCCCTTACATATAAAATAATATTTTTTGAGAGAAGCTCTCCTAAGTGCTAAGCCAGCTCTCTAGCCCCTGCTGATAATTGTCTTTCTGAGTCTGGTTTATTTCATTTAACATGGTCATTTCCAATTTCACCCATCGTGCAAATGACATCATTTCATCCTCATTTATGGCTGAATAAAACTCAATCATTCTGGTATATCACATGTTCTTTGTCCATCCATCAGTGGTCACAATTCAGCTATTGACATTAGTGCTGTAATGAACATGAGTGTGTAGGTGTTTCTGCTAACTTGAGGTGCGTTGAGCATGCACCCAGGAGCGGTATAAGTGGACCCTATGGAAGATCTCTTGAGTAATGTTCATAGTGATTCGCATTACAGCTACACTCATTTGCATCCCTGCCAGCAGCACGGGCTCCAGGAAGTTGCCAAAACAATACTGCTGTCAACACCATTCCCAGTGGAAATGTCTACTGTAGAAACGGTACCCATCCACCCACACAGCTTCCCTCCCCTGTGCAGCTGACACTTGCTTTGTTTAATTCCTTGCTGTCTTATCCTTTTATTTGGACATTTTGTATCCCCTTCCTTGACAATATCTTCAAAGACAACATTGATATTTTAAGCATAGGAGTTAATTTTTTTGTGTGTATCCAAACACAGGGTAAACACATCAAAATTCACTTTATTCTTAAAATAGTGTATTGAAATGTCATCAGAGAGATGTTTGTTTTCTACATAAGTAAAGAAAAGGCCATGAATTTGAGAGGGAATGAGTGGGGACAAAGGAGAGGTCTGAGGGGATACAAAGAAGAGTAGAAATGATGTAAAGACAGCGTTCGTGTGTACGATTCTCAAAATATTAAATTAAAAAAATGAAGAGGCCGGGCAAGGTAGTTCTGTTGCTAAAGTGTGGGCTGTGCAAGCATGAGGACCTGAACTTGATCCCCAAACCCCACATAAAAAGCCAGGCATGGCGAGGCATGTTTTAAATCACGATGTTGGGGAAATGGAGACAAAAAGTTCTCTGTGGCTCACTAACCAACCTGTCTCACTTCATCAGTGAGCTCTAGGTTTGGTGAGAGACCGTGTCTCAGAAAAAGTTGGAATAACTCCCAAGACTTGCCTCTGGGCTTCACAAATGTACATACACATGAGCACATATACCTGGATGGGCACAGCATACACACACACACACACACACACACACACACACACACACACACACACACACAATAAAAGTAAAACAAAGGATAGTCTTCACTGAAGTTCTGTCATGAGCTTCTGAGAAGTTCCATGGGTTATGTTTCGCTGTAGTGTGAGTCCGCTCTGCCCCGCAGGTTTCTGGGATAGCTGCCCCTGACAGGAAAGGGACTTAGTGCCACTGCAGGTGGATGGTTCTGTGTCCTCTCATTTTCTCCTCTGCACTCTGACGCTGTTCGTTTCCAAGGCTCTGGATGTTCAGTGAAGCGTTTTGCATAAGACACACTTTATCTTTTATCTTTAAGCAAGACCATTAATACAATCTATAGGAAGCCATGAAGGAGGCCAATAAAATTACTGAGCAGCCGAAAGGTTGCTGCGCTCATTTATCTCGGCAGAATTCAGAAGGTAAATGACAAGATTAGGGAGAGGGGATGCATGTGACAGGTCTGTTACCTGGAATGATGAAATCCAAGAATCTTTTCTCTTTTCTTCAGGGGGAGGCGATCAAAAGGGGTGAGGGGATGGGAAAGTAGAGGAGAGTCAAGGAGAATTCCGTTCCTAAAATTGTTTCCTGGGGCCAAAGCATCTAAGAAATAGACTGTCACCTGCTGGTTTAATTATTTGCCTTACTAAATATGGTGACCTTCCCATTCCATACTAATTATCGAACAGTGATGAGCCATGTTTCAGACAGTGAGCCCAAATGATCAGTTTATTGCCCAGGTTTCTTCCTTAACATGGGAGGATATGAATGGTAGTCATAAATCTTTTATAATTTGAAAAAAATTTTAGTACTACATGATTTTATCATTAGGATTCTGTGCAATATATTTCCAGACACTTAAAGATGAATGTTCAGATGAATAAACAGCTACTTACATTAAAAAGTAGCCAGATATGTCATTTTAAAAATGCAAATTATATTTAATATAAAATACGTAAGTTAAAAGATTGGCGAACTTCAAATGAGTGCCTTATTGTTAAAAGAAATAGTTTTTCTAAGTAAATTCTATGCAATTTTTATACAGAATTGGATGGGGATAATTTTTTTCTTTTTAAATTTCTCCATCTGAGATTGACCTTTTATTTTGGTTAAGGGAGGGGTGCTTGGATCTCACTCGGTAGCCCAGGCTGGCCTATAACTTACAGTCCTCTTGTCTCTGTTTTCTGAATGCTGGGATTGTAGCTGCTGGCCAACAGACTGTGCTGGTTAATTATTGTCAGTTGACACAAACCTAGACATATCTGGACAGAGGAAATCTTACTGAGAAAAAGCCCCCATCAGATTGGCTGGTGGGCAAGTCTGGTGCCTTTTCTTGATTAATGATTGATGTGGGAGGGCCCAGCTCACTGTGGCTGGTGTCACCCCTTGGCAGGTGGTCTTGGATTGTATAAAAAGTAGGCTAAACAAGCTTTGAGTAGCAAGCCAGTGAGAGGCACTGGTCCTCTATGGCCTCTGCTTCAGTTCCTGCCTCTAGGTTCCTGCTTTGAGCTCCTGTCTGGACTTTCCATCATAATGAACTATAAGCTGTAAGCTGAAATAAACACTTCCCTTCCCAAACTGTTTTGCTCATGATCTTTTTCACAGCAATAGGGGGCAAACTGGGGTACATACACTCCTGTATGAACTTGTTTTATAACACCTGGCTATCATAGCATCATTATCATCTTTTTTATATTCTTTCATATTTCTATTCAGTCATCTCTTAAATTATTAGGTTTTTCCATGACATTATGAAAGTTAAAACTTTAAAGCACTTAGAGCCTATGTTTGTATTTCCTACCATATATATGTATCTATTATCTATCTCTGTATCTGTTTACAAATCTATCATCTATATCTCTATTTTATATTTATCTTATTATATATGATCTATCTCTATTTCCTATTATCTATCTACCTACCTACCTACCTACCTACCTATCATCTATCTATCCATCTGTCTATCATCTATCCATCTATCTACCTATTATCTATCTATCTATCTATCTATCTATCTATCTATCTATCTATCCATCATCTATCCATCTACCTATCATCTATCAATTTATCATCTATCTATCGTATATTTATGTATCATCTATTTATTTACCTATCATGTGTCTATATCCAAAGCCAAATCATTTTTGTACTTTCTCCTCGTAGAAATTACATGGTATACAATAAAACACAACAATTATAATATAGGATATACTATATTGTGTTTTATATAGCACTTGTTATAGTTTGAGTGTGGAATGTCCCTCACAGGCTCTTGTGTTTGAATCCTTTGTCCACAGTTGGTGGTGCTGTGTTTCAAGGCTATGCAACCTTAAAGAGGCCTGACTGGAGGAGCCCGTCATTACAAACATGCCCTGTGTTATGCATGTCCTGCTTCAGACCTAGGCTCTTTGCTTGCTTACCTTTAAAGTAACCTGACTGGTCAGCTCACATCCCTGCTGCCACAGCTCTGAGTCACTTTGGCTTCCAAGCATTGCTCACCATGATAGACCAGACACCTTGGACCAGGAGTCAAACATACTCTTCCTCTTTTAAGTTGCTTCTTGACGTGTGTTTTGTAACTTTGACAAGAAGACAAACCCTTGAAGTCACATGAGGAACACCATTCCATTTTGCAAGATTATTTTCTAAAAATTCTAATTACTAAAAATAATGTTTATTTCTGGGTGGTGGCTCATTAGATTATAAAAACACTTTCTCTTTTGTGTGTATGTGTGTGTGCTGTATTGTGTGTGAATGTGTATGTACTTGAATGCGGGCACTGGTCCAAGTGTGTCACAGCACGGTGTGAGATCAGAAGACCACCTTTGATGGTCAATTCTCACTTTTCCACATGATGTGTGCAACAGGGTCCCCCTGCAGCTGTGTGTACCAGGCTAGCTGCTACTGAGCTGCTCTGGTTTTCCTGCCTTTGTGCCATGTGTCCCAGTGGGGGTTTCTGGGATTTCAGACACATTCCTGACTGCTCTGTCATGGGTACTAAGTTCTGCAGGCTTGCAAGGCAAGTACTTCTACCACTTCCTAGCCCAGACTTTCCTTCTGAGCTGCGCCTTTACTTTGCTTAATTTTCTTGCTGAAAACCCATTTTTGTCTTGAAGGAAACAAAGACACTAATCATTGAGGAGAGTATGGCTGTTGGTTAGTTCAGCAGACCTCTATCTGCCTAGTGTTTTGGAAAAGCCTGGTCGTTGATTGACTAGACATTTCAGTGGAGGGTGAGATCTACTGGACCCGTGTTTCTTTGCAAAAGATGCCTTAACTGGACCTTCTCAGGACCAAGGACCTCTCAGAGATGTACTAGGTCAAACAGGACCTGTTCTACATCAGTCAACAAATGCCCGCTGACCACTGGCTGTGTCAGGACGGAGTGCACTGTGATGTGGTCTTCTGCGCTCTGCTGCCTTTCTGACTTACTCCCATTCTCAGAAGTGCATTCTCTTTCTTCTTTACTTTTGTTTGTTGTGCCTGTGGTACGTGCATGCTTGTGTGTGTGCGTCCATGAAAGAGTCTATGTTTCTTGTTCTTTATGAAGAACCAGATCTCTTGCAGCAGGAGATCCCTGCAGTAGGACCATGATGACTGACATAGGGTAGTGGTAGGCTCCCTCACCTGGGTGTGTTCTAGCCCTTTGTTACTATGTCATCTGTTTCCATCATCTTTGTGATTGGAAAGTATTTTAGGGGAAGTTTCAGATTTTATGATAACCTTGTGGAAGTTTCACAGTGCAAAGTTGTAAATCTTTCTGGAGTTGCAGAAAAGCAGGACAGCAGGTAGAAGTTGCTCCTTTTCTTCTCAAGGGATTCTCAGCACTTGTTTGAAAATGCACAGAACCATTCTCTGTCTCCTACCCCAGTTCTAACCAGCCTGGTTTGTTTGGCTTTCGAGATGGACAAGATGGGATATGTTGAGGGTGGTAAGGCCATGGAAACCATTCTTCTGGGAAGGGTCTAGCTGATGTGAAGCCATGGAGGAGGTGAATACCTTTTCCCTTGTAGCCTTGGATGCATGCATTCTGTTGCAGTGAGCTCCATGTGTTTCTTCAGCTTCTGTAGAAAAATTTAGCAATGAATACAACAGGAAAGTTATTCCCAACCTTCCATATCAACAGACTTATTCACACAGTTAATTCCACCTGACCTTAGGTCTATGACCCTTCTCATGTGAGGAACCAGGGCAATGCAATCAATTTTGCAGATAAAAGTAGACAATTGAGCATTCAAAATGCTCATCGCTGGCTTGATCTTGGGCAGGCCTCATGCAGGCGACTACCGAAGCTGCTGTGAGTTCAGGAGGGCACAGACTCAACATGAACAGAAGAAACTGCTTCACAGCATGAAGCCCCACCCCTAGCTGAGCAGCTATTGGCGGCTGCTGGCTGCTGGGGGAGGGAGATTTAGCATGCTTCCGGGATGTGACCTCTGGTTGCTCATGCCTGGGGGAGGGAGATTTAGCATGCTTCCGGGATGTGACCTCTGGTTGCTCATGCCTGGGGGAGGGAGATTTAGCATGCTTCCGGGATGTGACCTCTGGTTGCTCATGCCCCAGGAGATGACCCTACATCCATGCACATGCAGCATCACTAATTAGACTCAGTGGATTAAGAAAAGGGACATGAATTGGGAAGGACTTATGGTTGGGATTTCTAGGAGGAGCTGTAGGGAGGAAATGGGGCAGATAGATATCAAAATTCATTGTTTATGTGTATGGAGTTGTGAAAAAAAATAAAGAAAATTATATTTAAAGTAGCCATCATTACCAATGTCCTCACTGCCTACCTGCTCTCAAGAACTCTACCCATTCCCCACCCCACCCCCCTCTGCCACCAAGATCTTACAACTACCACAGAAACTGAGTGTGGACTGACTTGTAGGAGCAGGGGACATGCTGTGGTTGCTGGATATTGAGTTATCCCCTTACCTAGAAGTGACATGCATACCACCTGACTCCTCAGGCCTTTTTAGCTTGAGGCAACGTTTGATCTGCTAGGCACTCAGTGGAGTGGCAGGAATCCCTCCCCACCTGGGTCCCATTTTATTAGCTCTTCCTGGCCTGTCATTCCATAAACATCCTTGCTGATTGGCAAGAGTCTGTAATCCTGTCCCTTGGGGGTTAGTTTTTGTTGCTGTTTCCTTTTAAATGTCTGTATTTTCTTTCTCCAGACAGAAATGGTACAAAGTTAGGATTTCACAGAGGTTTAATAATAATGATTTGTTCTTCAAAGACTTAGAGTCTTCAAGCTAAATGAATGACAACTCTGTGTCACTGGGTGGCTGAGACCCACAGTCTCCTCTTGGGGCTGTTTTGACTTCCATTGTGTTTTAGAAAGCTGTGTGTTCTAATGACAGAGTTGAGAAACTCAGTGATATTAATATAAGGATCCTCATTCACATGCCACCGTTCACTGACACAGTGTGTATGTGGAGAGCAGTGGACAACTGAACGACTCAGTTCTCTCCTTTGACTCTGTGGGTCCCAGTGATTGAACTTGGATAGGCTTGGTCTCAAGTGCCTTTACCAACTGAGCCATCTTGCTGGTGTCCCTTCCTGTGGCTTTGACAAAGAAATTGATGCATCTAGTCCCCTCCACCTGCTGCCATTGAAGGTCATGGAGAACACAACTGTGGTGTGAAGGCAGGCTTCAGAGGACTGGCATTATCTGTAGTATGAGCAGCAGAGGTCCTGTGGGGTTGTGCATTCTCAGCAGCTGCACAGCCTTGGCATCGTCCAGAGATGGCTTCTACAAGTGCCAGAAAATGGGAATCACAGTGATGTTAGCGATGACCCCATATCCTTTTTTCTTAACAAGCTGACATGATTTCCTCCATGGTGCAAACTCTCCTATTTGTTAAAAATCAAATTCAGTCTTATCTCAGCTGTGGGAATGTGTCTTGTACATAAACAAGGAACTGACCAAATAGATAGTGTTTGTTCTCTCAAAGGAACACAATGCAGGTGTTAAGAATGACAAAAATCCTGTTGGACAAATGTCTCAGTGGGCAAAATGCTTGTCTTGCATGCTTGAGGACCTGAGTTCAATTCCTGTACACATGTGAAAAGCTATATGTGGTGGTGCATGCTGGAAATTCCAGTGCTGGACAGGCAGAGGCATGTGGATCTTGGGCTCACTGGCCAGACAGTCTTGATGAACTGATGAGCTTCGGGCCAATGAAGAGTCTCAAAAGACAAGGTGTATGGAACCTGAGAAATGACACTGGAGGTTGAACTCTGGCCTCCATGTGTGTGAACCTTTGCACACATACACAAAAGAATGACAAAATGGCTGTTCTTGTTTGTCACTACATCTGGAATTAACTAAAACCCAAGCAGCTGGATACACCCGTGAGGGAATTTTTCTTAACTAAATCATATAGTAGGAAGCTCCACTTTTAATGTGGATCTCTTGAGTTGAGAAGATACACCTTTAATGCAGATCTTTTGAGGGGAGGGAGAGATCCATCTTTAATCTGGGCCACACCTTCTGCTGGCAGCCTGTATAAAGCACATGGAAGAAGGAAGCTTGATCTCTTTGCCTGCTTGCTCTTGTGCTCACTGGCAAGTCCATTCCTTCACTGGCATTAGAGCCTACTTCTTTGGGATTCTGGTGTATACTGAAGACCAGCTGGGACTTTCAGCCTTACTGACTGAACCACTACTCAATTCTTGGACCTTCCATTGGTACAGCCCTTGTTGGACTAGCTGGACCACGGCCTGTAAGCCATTATAATGCATGCCCTTTTCTCTCTCTCTCTCTCTCTCTCTCTCTCTCTCTCTCTCTCTCTCTCTCCCTCTCCATGCACACATGCACACGTGCTCTCTCTCTCTCTCTCTCTCTCTCTCTCTCTCTCTCTCACACACACACACACACACACACACACCCACACACACACATTCACACATACACACACATACTCATATATCCATTCCATCAGTCTGTTCTTCTAGAGAACCCTGACTAATATAGGAGGCCTTGATATGCAGGTATCTAAGATATATGATTGGGGAAGTCATTAGATGATAGTGTCTGTGCATATTTATATATTATATGCATTATGATCACATTTGTTTAAAAACCTATAGGGAAATACATTCATTTAGATAACATACCATGTATTTTGAAAACATGTAAGATATGTGCCTTATACTTATGATTTCATATTTAAGCATAAGTGTATGTGGGCATTTATAAATATTCACAAATGTCATAATGGAGCATAGTAGTAGGTTTTTATAATAGAAGATTTTTACATGATATGTATTTTAAATGTTATGTTACCAAAGAAACATGCACTATGTTTTCAATCTCAAAAATAAAAGGCTTTGAAAAAAGAGGCCAGTCATAAAGACACTTGGGCTATTAATGGAGAGCTGAAGAGCTACCTACTTAGAATAATCGGTTCACATAACGAGTTAGGCTGGAGAGACCTGTCCTTTAATAGTGAAATATGCTAATTTCAAGTTCAGGGCTGTGGTCAGCTGGAACTCTCCCTGCTCTGACCTTGCCACCTTTTAAAATGCTGCCTACATCTTCTGAGCTTAAAAAGCTTCTCACTTTGCACAAAAACCTAAGTCTCTTCACTGATTTTAATTTCTGTTTGTTGCTATATATTTGCATTGAAGGACAAGAACTTTACCTATTAGTCCCCCCCAACCCCCACCGCCTTTGTTATCCATATGTCCTTTTTGTTGTTGTGGGTGAAGGAGGAAGAAGACAGCAAGTAAGTCTGCCCTGTCTTGAGTCCTTAATTGCTCCATCTAGGTGCTTTTATGAACTCACTTGTATTGAATGTGTCCTCTTGGGGGACTCTGGTGGATGTGTGAGGTTTGGGGACTCCAGTTCTGGCAGTATTGGCCTGACTATCACCCTGCCTGGTCAGAATCCTCCCAGGCATCCACTTCCACTGCCTCCCAGACTAGCCTAGGGTCTCAGTCTCCTTCAGCACCTCCTGGGAATGAGCCCTTTGCTCCCGGTGCTGAGAAGTTGCCTAGACTATGTTAATGGTGTATGACCATATTTAAACCATATATAAATCACTGTTCTGGGATCTCATCTCAACATGAAAAAGAGAAATAAGACTGCACCAAGTGGTTTTGTGCTGAAAAGCCTTTAAAGACAAGAGACTCTCCTGGTCCAGTAGATACCTGATTGGGTCTTGCCTTTCTTCACCCTTGTCTATAGAGATGAAGTTCACTCTCCATATTTTTTCTCTCAAAGCTCAGCTCCCTCACCTTGACAGTGCTGGCACAGCAGGGTGAGTAATTTTTGTTAAGGGAAAGTGGAGGTCATGGTGTGCCCTGTATATTTGAAGATGCTTAAGAGTTTCCTCTCTCCTTATCCACTAGATGCTAATTCAACCCACTCACCTGATGGTGCCAATGTCTCTAGCTATTGGAAAGTGTTTTTTCTGAGTGTTGAGACTCACCGCTGTGACCCACTATCCTAAGCATTTCAGATCTTTAGCATCCTCCTCATGGCTGCTTCTTGTATCCCAGCTACATGAGCTATCTCTCGCTGACCAAGCCGGAGCTCCTGAAAGTAGCAGTCTGCAGACCTCCCTCTGCCTCACACCCCCTTTCTTTACACCAGCTCCAGAATTTCATTCTTCCATGTAATATGATAACATCCCTGAGGTATCATCCAGGGAGGGTGCATCCTTCCCTGGATCTATTTCATTGACCAGGAAATATCCCCACATCTCACTGCTGCACATCTCATGGGACCAGCAGTTGTAAACAGACGATTGCAAGTTTTCCTCTCTTCTCTAACCATAAAGATAACTGCTTCCTCCCCAGTGCCCCGTTTTCTTCCTGTGGCTGGAGTGAACTTGTTTTTCCTCCCATCGAGTGTTTTCAGGATGCTTTATCATACTTTGTCCCTGTTTCCCTTGTTGATCCTGGTAGATGACTGTGTAGACACATCTCATTCTTTGGGTACACAGATCTTGGAAAACAAGTGTTCTGTTTCTCATGAAAAGCAGACCGATTTCTTTTGTGTGTTCATGTGTGAATGTCTGTGTTCCTCTGTGCACTCAGTATGTGTCTATGTCATAGTGGGCAGAGTACAACTTTTGACTATCATTTCTCAGGAGCCACCTTCAACTCTGATTTGAGGCAAGGTCACTCTCTGGCCAGGAATTCAACAAGTAGGTTAGGCTGGCCAGGCACTGAGTCACAGGAATCCACCTGTCTCTGCCTCCCCAGCAGTGGAATTATATAAGCACATGCCACCACAGATGACTTTCTTCTTCCAGAGTTCTGAGGATCCAAAGGGTCTTTGTGCTTGCAAGACCATCACTTAATTCAGTGACCCATCTTCCTAGTTCCCAGCCTGTTTGCACGCATGTAGAAAAGGCCATGTGAATATCCCAGTGGTGTGTTGACTGTTTTGTCACCTGGTTGTCACTCACGGCATTCTGAAGTTGATTGTGACTGAGCGAACTGTAAGGGTAATTGTCAAACACTGATTCTCAGCACTGACTGAGAGTAACGTTGATGACATGCGCCCCAAGTGCCAACATCTGGATGCTGAGGCAGGAGGACATAGCAGGATCAATAACTGCCACAAATTTGAAGCTAACTAGAGCTATGTAGTTAGACCCCATCTTTTAAACAAACATAGAACAAACAAACAAAAAAGCTTTAAGTCATACAGATGGTAGGCATCTACAGTGTAGAGATGGCTTCCTTCACTTGTATCCCTTATGGATTCTCTCTTTCTCTCTCTCTCTCTCTCTCTCTCTCTCTCTCTCTCTCTCTCTCTCTCTCTGTGTGTGTGTGTGTGTGTGATGCATTTATACATGTTCCTACATGCCCATGGGTGTTCATGTTCATGTTCATGTTCACGTGTATGTATGGAGGTCAGAAGTTGACTTCATGTGTCTTCCTTTGTCGCTCTCCATCTTACTGTATTGATTTGTTATTTTGATATAAGGCTTCTTGCTGAACCAGTAGGTCACTGATTTGCTCCTCTGGCCACCAGGCACTAGAAACCTCCTGTTTCTGTCTCTCCAGTCCTGGGTGCTGGAGATCTGAACTCAGCTCCTACTGAGCCATGGCCCCAGCCCTTCTTTGTGGCCTTGAAGGGAAGTAGGTGTTGAGAAGACTACAGCTGTGAAAGAATGGATTCCAGGTCACACATTAGCTTTTTCCCAGCCTGATTAGTTCTGCCTCTTCATGGGAGCTCACACACCACCCAAAGGGTCCCTCCCCCTCTGTGCTTTGCTCTCAGTTCTTAGTGAGACCTTAGACAACCACTCAGGAGCTGTAGCTCCAAACTGTAGCAAGGGAAAGCAAAGTGTCTGCCAAACTCAGGAAAACTCGGTCCTGATTATTATAACCTCGGTCTTTAATGCATTTATTTTTTACATGCTTATTTCCTTCTAGCCACAATCTAGGATCCAAGCAATCCGTTTCTGTCCTTTTTCCCTTTGCCAATATGCTCAGACACAAAAACGTTGATCTTTTCCCCTCTGCATGTCCGCCTCTGAATGATTTATTTTTTTTTTAACTACAGCTGTACTTGAATGTTGACTTTTAAAAAACTTTTTCTATTTCTTTTTTTCCCCTGCCTTGGAAGCTCTCCTTTGAAAGCCAGGCTGTTCCTCCTGCCTTCCTCTGATTGTTCACCTTTTGCCCACTTAAGCTGAGGCCCCTTTGGTGTATGCTTGGGATTTTAGCAGTTCAAGTTCAAAAGAAGGCCCTCTTGAGTAACCTGTTCTGACATCTCCGCATCTTAGCACAAAGCTTTGCTGGATTAATGGGATGGCTACAAATGGCCCTTAGCTTCAGTCACTGCTCACCTCTGTGTATGAGGGGAACCTTCTCTCTATTCATGTGGGAGACACTTTTTTTTTTATTTTTGGCACTATTCACCTAAATCTAGAAACAAGTGTTATTTTATTGAATGTTTGAATGTCCCACTTTTAGTAGAGATATATTTGACCAAAAAAAAAAAAAAATCAGCCCAGAGTTGGCATGTACTACCGTTTTGTCCATCTGAATATCGTGTAGGGATGGGAGGTGCTGTCATGGAGTTGATTGTCTACAGCCTTGCTGGCCTTTTAGAATCTAAACAATATGATAAGAAAGATTTTAAAGATTAATAGGACACTGCTAGAGTTGAGTCCTGTTGACAGGGAAATTATGAGCAGAGTGGGGGAGGTCAATTTCAGATTCCATCTCCTTCTACTCTCCCTCAAATGGAGATTCTTCGTGGGCCCTGGGGTACCCCAATAATTAGCCCTCATTGTACATGTTGGGGTATCCTAGAACATTTTGGCCTCCTCTGAGCAGCCTGTTTTTGTCTTTGGATCTATTTATTTCACACTGTGGTTCAGTGTTACATAGGCAGCTACCACATAGTAGGTGCGGACAAACATGCTAAATGAATGCATACATAAAGCTGCAAAAGCAATGCTGAAGGAAATTTGGCATGATGTATGTCATTTCCTTTACATCTGTTAATGTCAGTCTAAAACAGCCATTTAAAAATATTATTACATTTGTGTGTGTGTGCATGTGTACACATTATTGCATGCCACAGCACACATGTCAAATTCAAAACACAGCTTGTGGGAGTCACGTATCTCTTTTATGATGTAGGACTTGATTATTGAACTCAGGTTAGGCTGGGCCAAAGTACCTTTACTGGCTGAGCCATCTCAATGGCCCTAAAACAGGTTATTTTTAATCAATTCATTTGTTCATCCTAAATGGACTGCCAGTAGAATCGCATTTTTGAGTAAGCTGCATATATCTGAGAACCCCTCACTGAGCTAAGACTGTGAAGGGACTGGACAGCTGCCATGGCTTATTTCTAGTATGAGGAAAGTCTGCCTTTGTGACATGTAACTCACAACACACAGGATAGCATGGCTCCATATGGAAATATTTTTGTCAATGGAATGAAACAATTTCCTGGAAACATCCATGGGTTCCCAGTGTGCTTCTTTGGTTATTTCATCTGCTGAAAGCAAAGCTGGGATCTCTGTAGGCTGAGGCTCTTCCTTCTGAAGTGCCAAACGCAAGAGGGAGCAGGGCATCACCTGGGATTACCAGCAGGAAAACAGAAAGGCCATCGTGTCTGTATTCATGCTGGAGGTTGGAGGAGTCTCAGGTTCACCTGGATGTGGAAACCTCAGGTTTCTGAGAGGGACCAGAAGGAAAGCCAGTGTTCAGTTGTGGATGAAGCTCCTCTAGATGGACAATGATCTTGATTAGATGGTGAAGCTCCAGTTTTATTTCCTGCTGAGCAAGTGATGCCTGCCTTCCTTTCTTCCTTGATTCCTTACTTCCTTGACTCCCTCCCACCCTCCCTCTCTCCCTCCCTCTCTCCTCTTATTTCTTTCATTCAAAGACAAGGTCTAGTGTAGTAACCCAGGCTGGCTTTAAACTGAATATGTGGTAAAGGATAACATTTCCTTTCTTTTTTGTTTTCTTTTTCAGACAGGGTCTCATGTAGTCCAAGATAATGTTGAACTTACTATGTAGCTGAAGATGACTTTGAACCACTGATCTTCTTGCCTTCACTTCTTGAGTACTAATGTCATAAACATGTACCATGACATCTAGTTTATATAGTACTGGGGGTAGACCTGGGCTTTATGGATGTTAGGTAATCACTCTGTGGATAGAGCTATATCCACAGCCCAAGTGATACTCTTCTGTAAGAGTATGTTGTACAATTATGTTGTAGAATATTATTTTAAAGTTATTATTTTGTTTATGTTGCATTTGTTTAACTCTGTGAAGCTGTGTTACTGTATCTGTCTAAAACACCTCATGGTGTAATACAGAAGTGACCAGCCAATAGCAAAACAGGAGAAAGGATAGGCAGGGCTGGCAGGCAGAGAGAATGTATAGAGGGAGAAATCTGGGTGGAGAGGAAGAGGAAGGAGCCAGAAAAAGAGAAGAGGACTCCAGGGGCCAGCCACCCAGCTACACAGCAAGCCACAGAGTAAGAGTAAGATTTACAGATGTAAGAGAATGTCAAAAGCCCAGAGGCAAAAGATAGATGGGATAATTTTAAGTTAAGGAAAGCTGGCAAGAAACAAGGCAAGCTAAGGCCAGGCAGGCATTTATAACTAACAATAAGTCTCCGTGTGTAATTTATTTGGAAGCCGGGTGGCGCCCCCCCCAAAGAGTAAAAAACAAACAACAACAGAATCATATTGTGGAGTAAGCTCAGTTGACTAGTGCTCCCAGTTTCTTCACTATGAAACAGTAATAAAGGAACCTCCTTAAGAATTAGTTACAGTAATACAGGGGATCCTGGCAGAAAACTTACCTGATACATACAGAAAATTGATTTCTCTTTGTATGTCATCAGTCAATTATCACTTCACTTTTCTTGCTACTTATTGATGTATATAATTATATATGTCTATATACAAATAAAACATACCTATTTATTACCATCTTTCTGTGAATGTAGATATATCTATCATCTATGTGTTTCTGTATATAAACACGTAAGTACACTGCAGACCTATCAGTGTATCATCTGTGTCTATGTGTGTAAATAAGTATCTATTTACCTAGCATCTACTCTCCATCTTTACACATGTGTTTAAATCTATCTGCATATGGAAATCTGTTCAGGCATTCATACCTCCTCTACACACACACATGCAAAAAGTCATACACATCTGATGCATATATGTAATTTACTTTCTTGAAGTGTTAATTGGTACAAATTCCTGTACATTTTTGTTTCCTGCACAATACTCTAGGGACACCAAAAAGGTAGAAAAAAAAGTGAAGTCTAGACATGGTGGAGTGCCCTTATAATTTCAGCCCTTGGAGGCTAGGGCAGAAGTATTCAAAGTCTGAGGCCATTTGGGGCTTTATCATGAGAACCTAACTCAAAAAAGAAAAAAGAAGAAGAAGAAGAAGAAGAAGAAGAAGAAGAAGAAGAAGAAGAAGAAGAAGAAGAAGAAGAAGAAAAGACAAAACAAACTGGAGAGAGGGAAGCAAGAGGAAAGGGAAACTAAAGCTTGATATTGATTGTTTTAGGAGATCCCTTTAGTCCAGACATAGCAATTCTCAGACAACTTGCAATTTGTGTTGTTGGTATTATTCTTCCCAATCAGTGTGATACTTTGTTTAACCAAAGTACATTGCTTTATTGTGGTCATAGTAAACCATTTTTACAGAACTCCTTATGCTGAGAAATTTTGGTTTTCATATTTATTTATTAAAAATACATTTTTTCACTAAAATGTAGAATTACACTAGTACTAATCCTCTAATGTGAGATGGTGAGGAAAATAAGAATATTCATTGTAATTCAGTCAAATTCAGTCAGAATTAGGTTTACAGTATGTCTCCTCTACTCTCTCCTCCAGGCCTCAAATGTCTTCTTGACTTTTGTGATGAATTTTATTGAGTGAGGACTTCTCTCATTTTTCAGTGAATAGCTCCATGGTCCTACATTATCTAGAGTCTGTAATTACATAAATAGTAGTCCTCCTTGTTCTTGAAAGTTTCATGCATGTATACAATACGATATGATCAAGTAGAGTTTTTTTCTATTTGTGTTTGTTTGACAGGATCTTGCTATTTAGCCCAGGCTAGACTTAAATGTGCAGTCATGTCCCTTAACCTCCTGAGTGCTGGGATAACAGTGTGCACTGCCATCCCTGGGTGTAACTGTAATGTTTTAAAAAATATTTTATTTTCAATTGCATGTGTGAATGTAGGTGTGTGTGTGTGTGTGTGTGTGTGTGTGTGTGTGTGTGTGTATGTGTGCGCGCGCGCACGCACGTGCATGTGCACGCTTGGAGGTTGATGTTAGGTGGCTTCCCCTGTTGCTCTTTGCTTTTGGGGGACAGTATCTTTAACTCAACCTGTAGCTCACTGATTTAGCTATGTTGGCTGACCAGAAAGTCCCAGGGGTCCTTCTGTCTCCACCTTTCCAGCATGTGTACTAGTGATGAATTTTCAGCACAATGCAGAGCTACGGACATGCATCCCACTCTACAGACAGAGAAACTGAGTCTGAGAAAAGGGATGCATGGCCCAGGTCACTTACTGATGTGGCATGGGGGAACACAGGTTCTCATGCTTGTGTGGCAAACATTTGAACCATCTCCCCATCCCTTTTGTAAGTCCTGTGGTTGGTGGTGCTTGTAACCTATGGAAATATCAATCATTCGCTCTGTCCCCTCAGTCAGACATTGGTCAAGAGCCACTGACTTTGGGAATATCAATTGGTCCACTCCAGAGTCCTCTTTCCTCCTGGGAAGTTATGGTTTCTGTGACAAAATGAGAACCTTGGAGGAGTTTGGTGGCGGTGCTCAGCCACAGACAAACCTCCACAAATGTGTCCCCTGCTGCTGAGCTGCTGGCTGCTGGAACCAGCCAAGTGTTACAGAAAACCAGGGTCTCTATTCTGAGCTCTTCATATTGAACACGGCAGGTTTAATGTCCAACAGCAAAGCAACCCTATAACTCTGGAGTCTTCTGAAAAAACGAGTCTCCATCTACTGCCTCACCCCCCACACTGCTCTCGGAACATCCAGAGCTGAGTTGCAAAGCCCTTTCTCCAAGGATTAATTGGATCAAGATCAGCCCTATCTGGAATGTACATTTAATACTTGGGAATGATGTCAGTAATATATGTAAGAGATTTTTATATTAGATAACTGCTCATTAAAAGTCAATCCTCCCCCCTAGAGTTTTAAAATAGAAAGTATTCACCTTTTGCAAATGAGGAGAGTGAAATTTTCTTTAACTCATGATACAATGAAAACGGGAAGAAAGGGAATTGCTCACAATACAATATGACTCCACCAAATTTGCATAATTTAGGCATAAAATGTAATACCCTGCTCACATGCTTTTGTCTTGAATGAAATTGGTTTTCAAGTAATGTGTGGGGAATCATAACCAGCTTTAGCAAAATGGATAATGTCAGAAAGAAAAAGTTCCTATTAGCCTAGAAGGCACTGCCGAAGCCTGGATCCACTGTGCAATGGTTTTCAAAAGTTTGTCTTGTGACTTAATGCACAGGAACTTGAGGACCAGACAGCAGCACAGTGACCAGGCTCTTTGATGTCTAGTGGGGTAATTAACCATTTGAGGCCTTAAGACAATATTTTTTCTAGAAGCCTTAAAGTCACTGTGTGACAAATGTTCTAAGGATTTTTTTTTTTTAAAGAAAGGCTTAAGTTTTTGTAACCGCTTTTTAACAAATGGGAGGTCCTTATAAATGTGTACTAGTGATGAATTTTCAGCACAATGCAGTGCTGCGGACATGCATCACGCTCTACAGAGAAACTGAGGCTGAGAAAAGGGATGCACGGCCCAGGTCACATACTGAAGTGGCATTAGGATTTAGGATTTTCTTTGTGTGCCCATAAATTGCTTTTTTGAAAAGTGATAATAATAGGGAAGTCAGCAGAATGCCCATTGCAAACCCTAACCTCCAAGTGTTTTATCTTCACTAACCTCTCCCGTGGCCTTGCTGATTTTAGATACTGGTATTTTCTCTTCACTCTCCAGTCTTTGACTTGAACTATCATGGTCCCTTGTTGTTAAAAATGGGAGAGCCAATATGTCATATTCCTCATGCATTTCCTGTGAGAATTTAAAAGTAAATATGATTAGTAGTTCATTTACCTTTCTGTTATAGATTAATTAGTCATCTACCACAGACCTAATTATAGCATGGATTCCAGGAGGGCTTTATTATGTTTAATTCATTTAGTGTGTGTGTGTGTTTGTAGTTTGTAGTTAGTGTGTTTGTGTCTGTGTTTGTTGCATTCATGTACATGTGTGTGGACACCAGAGGGCAACATCATCAGAGGGTCAGTTCTTTCCTTCCACCATGGCATTGAACTTGGGTCATCAGGCTTGGTGACAGGTGGCTTTATTCCCTGAGCCATCACTGGCCCCTGAATCCTTCTTCAAATACATGACAAGAGCATTTGTTTCAGAACATCTCAGAATGAAGTCTGAGACTTAGAAAATTTGTAAGATTCTCTACTGCTGATCAAATTGTCCCAGTGATGAGAAACCTGCTGCTTTGGGTTCTTATCTTGAGAACTACTGTTCTACCCAATGACTAGTCTACAATGTGTATTTTTGACTCATTTTAACAGGGTGTCATTTGGAACAAAACATTTGGAACAAAAGCATAGATTCACACCAGGAATTGACCCTGATTTCCAAGACTTATAGCTGGAGTGGCCACAGGATGGCCTAAGTGTAGATGTTGAGAGGACACTCACATTATTTCACTTACACGAGACTCCACTTGGCCTTCTCTCTTCATGCTGTTTCTTCATCTTTTTTTTGTTAGTCAGAAAATGGGGTAACCATCTTAGGACCAGGAATGTGGAGGCCATTTTGGAATAGGGAGGAACCCAGCTTTCCCCAAGAACAGCTGCAGTAGCTGTGTGACGTCCATCTCCAAACTTCTGCTTTGGGGTAAAAGGGAGAAAGGATCTGTGCTTATGACGTAACCCTGCACTGCCTCACTTCCTTCACACACACAGGACCTCTGCACTTTCTGCTGAGTGAAACAAGTACAGAATGTGCAAGATCCTCCAGACACCGAAAGCACAGCTGCAGCCTGATCCTCTCCTGGGTGCACATCCACACAAAATGGAGTCAGGGTCTAAGCTACATTTACACCTCAGATTCATCCCAGCATTGTTGATAGCAGCCAAAAAGGGGGACAACCTAAGTGTCTGCCATAGAATACATGAGTAATCAAAATGTACACACACACACACACACACACACACTCATAAACTCACACAGCCACACGCAAGTGCTACACAATACTATTCAGTCCCTACAGAGGATGATGTTCTGCCATTTGCAACAATGCAGATGAACTTGAAGGCCATTCAGTGTGTCAAATAGCATAAGCTATGCACAGAAAGATAAGTACTACATGATCCTCCATACATATAGAATGTGAAAAGTTGAACTCTAAGAAGAAGAGAGAAGAATGGTGACTACCAGTGTCTATGAGATAGAAGAGAGGTTAGGGGGATATTGCTCAAGTGTTGCATAATTTTAGTTAGGACTATTATCAAGAGATTTCCTTGGGCCATGTGCTGATTTTAGGTAATGACATATTACATTAATTCTTAACAATTGCTAAGGGAGTAGATTTTAAGGGCTATCACAAATAAGTGTGTGAGGTTACATGTAGATGTCATTGACTTGATTTAGTCATTTGACTATATATTTTTGTATATATATATTTATATATATACAAATCTATGCATATACATAACTAATTTATATATATTATTATATGATATAATTTAATTACTTATATATTAGTATGAATAATAAATAACTATATATATTTTGTCATAAAGAAAATAAAAACAGGAGTAGGGAGGGAAAAAAGTCATTGGTGGCATTTATTGTAAGTGATGCTTCTGTCCTGTGCCCTCAGTTGTTCCATGTCAGTGGGTGGGTGTGATGCGGAAGGTAGCTCCCCCTTCTGCTAGTCTTAGTGACAAGCCCTGTTGGGCTGAAGCACTAGCTTCTGAGAGGTAGTTAAGATGAATGACAGCTCCTTACCTTCTACCCCAGAGGCCACAGTGTCAGTCTCTGGTCTGAAAGGGCATTTATAAGCTCACAGGGTTGCCTGGGTTGCCTTCACTATTCCAAAGAGAAGGAACTCAAAAGCAGTACTCTTTCTCCAAAGAAAATATATTTGCATGGACAGTTTCTGTGTCTGCAGTGGGCCTCAGCCACTCACATGCATAGGGTTCAGAAGTGGTGTCCCTGCTTGGTGCCTGGCATGCAAGACACTCAGGGACTGGCTTCCTCCGCACAGCATCATCCTGGCTCCATCCTGACTTCTGGGTTGTGTGTGTGTGCCAAGTCAAGAATGGAAAGACCTTATACCTGTGCTTTGTAATGACTGGGGGATACATAGCAGACTGGGCATACCTCATAAAACAGAGATAAACAGCTCTCTACTTTTCAGGCATGCAGAAGATGGCCATGAGCTAATAGTGCTTTCTGAAGGTATGCCAGAAGAGATTGCAGATGTGTATGAATTTGATTCCATAGACAAACTCAAGTGTAACTCTTGGTGGCCTTCCAGAATTTCAAGATGTTAGGCTTCTTGTTATATATATATATATATATTTTTTTTTTTTGCTGTTGCAAAACAACCTCCCTACTGTGGAAGAAATGGATAGTTTTAAATGGAGAAAATGTGCATGTTAAACTTGGTGGTCTTTGAAATTAAGAATGGGAGATTTCCTTTTGGTAGAATATGGCATGTGGTGCGGTGCCTTTAGGGTATTTGTTCTGTTGAAATGATCTTATTTAAAGAACAAGAAAAGATATGATTCTCCCTTTGTACATTCAATTCGACAAAAAATAATCCCTCGTCTTTGGTGCACTTGACTGTGAATCTCAGCGCTTACATGATGGAAATAATAACATGAAATTGTAGATAATAATAAATATATTCCTTACCCTGTCTTCTCTGCAAAAGATTTTACATCAGTACACAAACACCTTTTCTTTTTGCAGAAACAAGATGCGGAGAACACAGATTTAAATTTAAGTAATGATTGATTGGAGTAGATCTTTTTAATTCTTTAAAGACAACAATACTGTTAATCACTGGTGTCTATTGAGCCTTTTCTCTAGACTTGGTATAATCCTTGATGGCTATCAAGACTGTAAGAATTAAGACTGCATTAGGATCATTGTGAGGAAAATGTTCTTACTTCCTTCATTTCACCTTGTTGGCTGGTGGTCATAAAGTTATTGAGTGGAGGACTCAGTGTTGGACATCAGATACCTTGTCTAGAACCAGTGCATTGGGTAGCTTTCGATTTGTCCTACCTCAGCAGCAGTTGAAAGTTCAGCTTCTAATCACTGTTGATTCATCTCACACTCCTGTAGGTCAGCACTTTGGATGGGAGTCAGCTGGATGGAGGGAATGGGGACTCAGGGAAATCCGATGGCCCAGCTGGGCTTGTGAGGTTTAGCTCTTTACCTTTTAAGAAGACCTTCCTTTTCCAAACTGAGTTAATGTTTCAAGTAGGAGCCTTAAGGGGGAGATTTGCATGCCCGGTCTGTGGCTTTTAACAGGTGACACTCAAGAACATCCCTACATGGAGATGTACATAGAACATAATGCCAAGACAATACAACACATGTGTGAACAGGTGGTATGTGCTGTGCATTTGCCATCTTTACGGGGCACCCATCTGTGCAGGCAGTACTGCATGTTGGTAGTGTGTAACAGATGTACTCTGTGGATTTACAGGACAGGCATTGTCTGAAAGGAGAATAAACTGTGATACTCTTCACACATTGGGGTACCTCCAGGTTAAGATAGAAATAAATTAGAAGATCTATTTAGATGAGTTGACCAGAAGAGATGTTTTAGAAAAGTGCTATCTAAAACTAAGCTGTAATCTGAATTTAAGTAGGAAATGGTCATGCAAGAAAAAAAATATAGTGTGTGTGTGTGTGTGTGTGTGTGTGTGTGTGTGTGTGTGTGTGTATAAAGACAGGTACTATGCCTAGTACTAGTCTTTAATGGGAAATTGAGGTTATGAGTGGAATTTTCCAGAGTCCCTCAGTGATGCAGCCCCCATTACGTTTTCTTATTTTTCTAAATATTGTCTACAGATTCTCATAGGCAAGGAGACTTCTACCCCATTGTTACAGAAAAATAAGTAGGTAAGGATTCCACTTCTACTTATCCAGAATTCAGTTGCCCAATCACAGTGACACAAGTTGTAGTGGGTGAACAAATGCTAATGGGATGAGGAATCTGAGCCCACTTATGATCTGTTGGGTCATATTCTGTAATTGATTAGCCATGTCTGCCACCAACAGTATTAGAAGACAGTGTTGTGTATAGTGTCTGGTTGCCTCTCTCTAATGAGCCTTTATCCCCAGCATAATGTCTTCTCTGGCTTGTACTGCTTATAAGAAAATTAATTTGTAATTTTGAGTCTCTTCCTCCTCCTCTTCTTTCTTAATTAAAATAAAATCAGCAATAATGGAAAACAATCAAGGAAGGAAATACATACAGGAAGACAATAGTCTGTGGAGTTCCACCAAAGGGTCCCAATAAAGCAAATGGTGTATGGACAGGCACTGGATTTATCCGTCTCTGAGTTACAATGGTAGCATGATTAATATACAGAGGACAAGATTTTCTGATGCTTGGAATTTGCCCTATTCCTCTGTGAGCTTTGTGTCTCCCAGAATAGTCCTGCTGATCCATTTCCTTAAAAATACATGGGACACCTAAGTGCTTATTTTGCAAGGGCAGCAAAAATAATTGGACACAGCAGCTAAGAGTACAGAAGCCCTTTGGTTGCTGAGGAGAGGAGAATGTGGAGTCCCAGCCGGATGGAATGTCACACCAGGAGGCCAAGGACCTCAGCTCTGTGCCAGTGCCACAGAGTAGAATGTTTAAAGGCTATTTATGGAATCAGGGCTGAAGAACTGCAGCTAATTCTCAAAGGGCCCCAGTAAAGGTTTCCCTGAACCGTAAAATGTATGTTCTTTTGGAAATTGGGATCAAATGGAAGAAGAAAGCTGGACCATTTTCCCCTAGTGTGGTAGATCTAGGAGGGTGGGTCCCTGGTGATGTTACAGTTGTGTTTAACCTTCAAGAAACACTGATGAGCCCCACCTTCCTCTGAGGTTGGCTTTCCTGTTACTAACATCTGGGAGAGCTTTCCTGTAATGCTAGCGATAGCCAATCAAAAACAGAGAGATTACTCAGTTTAAAACCTATTACAGGTATGTGCTCTATCTTGTGTTGGCTTGTCTCACCTGCGTTATTTCCATCTACCTTTTCTTCCTCATGTTTTTCAAAACAATATGTGAATGTGTGGCCTTGGGGGTCTTGGGTGGAGCTGTTTCTGTGTCATTTAGTAAGGAACATTTTAGATGAACCTTCTGAGTTAGCAGTGCTATCTAAAAATGGGGATTACATCTGTAGATCTGATACCCTTACCCATAATTTGTTCTTGAAGACAATAATGAGGCTCTGGCTACTCTGTTTGTACAGGGCAGCTAAGCTTTGTGACATGGTTCCCTCCTCACTCTACACTCCTTGCTGAAACTCCTACAGATGCTCATAGATCACACCTTGGAAGCACATGTGGTTCACTGGGGAGGAATACAGCAGGGAGAGAGAAGAACATCTGTGGTGAAAAAAAAAATGGCCTTGCAAATAAGCCCTAAGGGAATTCAATTCTTGGCACCATAACCTTGACCTCTGGGGCATTACCTACCTGTGTCATTCTTGTTGGTGACATTGGACTAATAACATTACTCCCTTCCTGATATGTGAACATTAACCTAGATGGAGAACTTTGTCATTATGAACATGTGGGTGGAGCATACCGTGATGGTTAGTTTTAATTACCAACTTGACACAATCTCAGGTCCTGGGATGACAGTCTCAATGAAGGATTGTCTAGATCATGTTGGCTTCTGTTTTGGTCTAGATCATGTTTCGGTCTAGATCATATGGAGAACTGTTTTGGTTGACATAATTGATATAGGAAGACAATGCCTGAAAGTGGGTGGCATCATTCCTGGGTTTGGATCCTGTACTGGATAAGAGCAGAGGAAGCTAGCTGAGTACCAAGCATGAACCCTTTCTCCCTCTGCTCGTAACTGTGGAGGTAATTAGATGCTTCAAGTTCTTGACTTGACTGCCACTCAACAATGGGCTTTAATCTGGAATTGTGAACAGAATAAAACCTTTTTCCCTCTAAGTTGCTTTTTGTCTGGGTATTTTATCACAACACTAGTAATGAAATAAGGAGAGGTGCCTATGTTTTTAAAATATGTCCATCGCAGTCACAACTCTATTGGATTCCACAGTCTATTCCCATTATAGTGGGAAATGAGAGGCTCAGAGCAGATAATCACGTGGTCCCTAAATACACACCAGAGACCTGGCCATCACAAATGCAACACAAATGACTTCCCCAGATAAGTCCTCCACAAAATGAAATGTCTAAACAATGCCTTTGTTCCCCCTGAGCCTTAATAACGATAGCCATTAACATCTTATAGGCGAGGTTGTTTTTCTTACATGCCGGTCTTCTTACAGAGTCTGCCCAGGACCCTCGCATGGTTATCTTACTGAAACAGGAGGGTAGTGTTCCCAGAAACAAAATTTGTGAATTTCTGTTAATTCTTGGAAACAGTGATAGAAGATGCTTAATCCGGGAAGGTGTGGCCATGGCATTAGGTTGTAGAGAGTGCTGGACTTCTGCATGGGAAAGGCAGGCTCACTTACTCACCAGAGAGATAACTAGGGGCTATGTCAGTTTCTCTCTTTGAACCCCAATCTCATCAACTGTATATGCACAAGTAGGTATACCTATCTTGTAGGGCTCTTATAGTGGCATAGAGATGTTCAAGAGCCTGGCACCAAGGCACACTGCTGCCAGTGCTTAGGCATCGGGTCTGGCACTATAGTGTTTTACAGTGAAGGGTTCCACTCTTGGAAACTACATTGGTCTTCTCTAAGATTATGGGTCTGATTCGTTCTTAATTCTGGAGCCTGCTATGTATAGCAAGTGCCCACTGATGCATCTTAGGACCTGCCTACTCCCTTTCTTCCTGATGCCAGAAAATTTAATAGTAACTCATTTCCCAGGATGCCTTGTGGCATGATGGAAATTGCCAAAGATAAACTCACAGATTTGACAGGACTTTGTATGGATTTATCCATGAATACAAACCCTACCCTTAATGTTTCTAGTCCCAAGTGCACAGGTATTAAGTATGTATTGCTAGTTTTCCATCCTGTCTTCAAATCAGCTAGGAAAAGTATAAAAAATACTCTCAACATGTGGCCCTACTTCAAATCAATTAGAATCTCAGGATCTTGATGCCCAACCTCCATAGTTTTAAAAAACCCTTCTCCAACCAGTGGGATAATTCTAGTCTATAGTCAGAGGTGAGATCTTATTGGGTAAATGAAGCTCAGTGAACCCAGCCCCCTACCAACCTTCAGCTTCCTGAAAGTACAGGGATCCCTTTGTATCTGTGAGATTTGCATTTGTATCTGTCCATGCTCTAGTCTCTTCTATGAAATGGTACATTCTTTGCTAATAGCCCACATATATTTTAAGTGTCCTTGCCTCTCTGGTCAGTATTCCTGGCCCTCAGGGAAGCTTTGCCTGACACACATGCGCACACCACAGCTCTGTTTGCTGCTCACTATGTTAGTCTCAATAGTCTTTGAATTCAAGCAATTAATGAAGACAATTGTATTACTCTAACTCACCTAGGCAAATCCATACGAAGAGGTTAAAGAGGTGCCTATTTTGATCTTTTTCTCCCTCTCCCCATCTCTGTCTCCTATTTCTTTCTTTCTCTGTCTGTCTGTCTGAATCTCTCTCTCTCTCTCTCTCTCTCTCTCTCTCTCTCTCTCTCTCTCTCTCTCTCTCTCTGTGTGCGTGTGTGCGTGCGTGTGTGTGTGTGTGTGTGTGTGTGTGTGTGTGTGTGTGTCTGTGTCTGTGTGTGCCAGGCTAGCTTGCCTACGATCTTCTGTTTCTGTCTCTCATCTTGCAGTAGGGCATATGGAATTGCAAATACATGGTAACCTCCAGCTCAACATGGCTAGGGATCTGAACTCAGATGCTCATAGTTTGTGTGGCAAGTGCTCATGCGTTGCGCCTCTCCCCAGCTCTCAGTGCCCACTTCAAAGAAACATGATGCACTTGGTGTGTAGACTCCTGGAACCTTGCTTGCCTGACTCTTGCTTTCTACCTGGGTGGTAGACTTTGAAATGTGGAGGAATAAACATACTGTTGAGCTCATGGTCCATCACATTACAAATCTAACCATGGTAGTTAATATGATTGTCAAAAATAATAAGACCGTAGCTAAGAATAAAAACCATAAATAGCTTGAAAAAAATCAGATACCACCGCTGTGCTTCCCTTTAGAAGATAATTGTCCTCCTAAATGTTGTCTGGGAGCACTATCCAGCTCTCAGATGGCAAAATCCACAATGCGGACTCTCAAAGTGAACAGCCTGAGAACCACAGCCCTCCTGAAGACGTGGAGTTGAATGGAGTCCTGACTGCAGGGTGGCCATTACGTTAAGTAATTTAATGAACACGGATACAGGAAGAAATAAATCAAATGGAAACAATCAACAGCAATCAAGGGAGCTGATCGTTTGGGGCACTTAAAATGTATTAAATGAGTGTTTCAATCACAGTGGGCCCTTCCTCACAAACTCTCTTAATCAACCAGCACCCTTCTCAGCAAAGAGGCCTGCACATGTAAACACAGAGATCTGAGGAAAGCCGCACAATCCGTCCATAGGAACAGGAGCTGGGGCAGGCATAGAAATCTCAGGATTCTCACAGACAAGGTAAACAGCAGCAGAAATAAAGAAGAAAGAGACTGACTGGTTTTACAAACAAGCAGTATTTTTCCCTTTTTTTTTTGGAGCTGAGGACCGAACCCAGGGCCTTGTGCTTGCTAGGCAAGCGGTCTACCACTGAGAGAATTTTTTGAGGACTGAACTCAGAGATTTTCAGGCTTCACAGCAAACCCTGGAACCAATGAGCCAACTCATTGGTCCTGCATAGGTTTGTATTGCATGTCTATCATCAATGATGCAATCATCCTTATGTGGCACTCAGATTCTGTCTCAGTGGGGAAGGATGATTCCTTGAGCACATACACACACACACACACACACACACACACACACACACACACACACACACAAACACACATACTTACATGTTTGTGTCTTACTGTTCCACATGTATTATTGTTTTATTTAATTTCTACTTCCTTTTGTTATTGCATCTTTTTCATATGCTGCGAAATCTAGGAGCAGAGATGTTAAGTGATTTTCCAGGAAACTCCCAGGCAATAAATACATAGACTTGACTCAAATCTCACTTTAATTCTGACCCATGTTTTTTATCATCTTTCTGTGGCTTTGAGTTTTTCTACTAGTGTTCAGACTTTTTCAGATTCACAATATGGTATGCTCGTGCATACCTAGAAATAAAATATTGAAGATGTAACTGTCCCTTTAATCATAAAGCCAAGTATGTTTTTCAATCAGATGGATGCAGGAATTATTAGAGCATGCAGCTGTGTTCACAGAGAAGGGATGATGACTGTTCCTGCTGTGGAAGTGTACCTGTATTTAGAAAATGCATATCGTGTATGTTTGTGTGAGTTTGTTCCTGGGAGAGAGCTTTTTAATGTGGAATCATTAGGTAAATTAGAATCATTCTGTTTGTCCTCTCATTTCCACTCTATGGCCCCACATCTTTGAGCAGATTTTGTTCTTTGTACTTCTAAGGAACTCAAATTGATCTGGAAGAAATCAAAGTATTTTGAGTCTCAAAATTCCAAGTGCTTCTGGGGGTTTGGAAAGTGTGTGCAAAGTTTCTTCTGCCAGTGTTTGGTGTTGAGTGCATTTGTTGTAAGGCTGCTGTTGAGGCTCAGGGTCCACAACTGAGTGTCTTCCTAGCCCTCTTTCTCTTTCCCTTCCTTGTGTCCTCAAAGGAGTCATCTAGTGGGTTTGTTCATGCATGGCCACCTCATCTGTAGCAAGCAGCACACGTCATGCCCATGTTTAAAACACAGTCCAGGAGGATGGACCACAAGGCTGAATCAACCAAACTTGCCCCTTGTGAATAGCTTGGGATGAGAACCTGACCCACAGCCTGTTAGAAACTTGTGCTAGAAAATCATGTTGAGTTGACTAACTAGAAGCTGTGCTATTGGGAACTGGGAGGAGTTGTGGCCACAGATATGAAAGAAGCATTCTTGCCTGGATGAAGATGGTGCAGAGGGAAACAGATTCAGGAGAGGAGAAAGAAAGTCTAGGTGGCCTGAGGCTTGAACTCAGGTTTTCAGGCTTTGTAGCAAGCCCGTAACCACTGAGCTAACTCATAGGCCCTACATAGGTTTGTATTGCATGCGGGTGTACAGTCCTGCTTGGGTTTCATTGCCCTTGGATATTCCCATTCTAGCCTCTTGTAAACTCTGTTATTCACCTCTTCAATGAGTTCGAGTTTAAGTTTGATGTAGGACCTGAGATTCTTTCTTGCCCTATGGTGAGCAGCAATTGTAGACTTGTGACCATCCTCACTTAAATATCTAGAGAAAGTTTTGACTTCTTAACGATAAAATTAAGAACAAAAACAAAACAAAACAAAAACACTTTTCATACCAATAGCTTTCTGATTGGATTTATAATCCATTCCACAAGAGGGAACTGATACCTGGTCTGTAAACCTGGTCAAGAACCTGTGGTTGGGAAGCCATATTTGCTAGAGGAGAACCTACTATCATTATTTTGCTAAATGGACATAGCATCAAATGGACTTCTTTGTACTTATTGTTATACACACAGATGAATGCAGCTCTTGCACCTCATCAGAGACGCTTCTTCTTGCAGTGGATGATAGTTAACACAGAGAGTCACAACTGGTAAAAGTGCAGAGAATAAATGACTATGGAGTGCTCAGCCACAAGTGAATATTTGTGTTACTCTGTCTCCCTGAGGCTCAAGAACATCACAGAAGAAGAGATGGAAAGACCAGATGAGGCAAAGGCTGGGGAAAACTGTTGGTCAATAGTATCTTAGGTACAAACAGGACTGTTGCACTCATGAACTCACATCAGCTATGGCTGCCTGCACCAGACCTGCATAAGACCAAGTCAATCTGATTCCTGCATGGAGGGAGGAGGGGCTCATGAGGCCCCGCCCTCAGCTAAGGAGTTATGGACAGTTATTGGTATTGGAAGAAGGAGAATCGTTTTTCTTCAGGGATATGGCCACTAGTGTTGTGTTTCAAATGTTCCAGTGGGTGGCCCTGTATCTATGCACAACAACACAGCACTAACTGGACTCAGCAGGCTGTAAAAAAAGTGAAAAGAAGATGGGGGTGGATCATGGGTGACCTGGAAGAAATTGGAAGAGGGGGGGAGAAGGATTGGTATTATCAAAATACAAATTCTCAAAGACAAAATGTAGTATATATGAAGATTACATATAAAGAAATCATATATATACATAGATGTGTATACACACACACACATATATATGTATACACACTATATGTATGCACACGCACGCACACGCACACACACACACACACACACACACACATATATATATATATATATATATATATATATATATATATATATATATATATATATAGAGAGAGAGAGAGAGAGCTCTACCACTCCACCATCCCTTCTAGCTTCCCTATGCCTCACTGTCTAGTTTTCTTGCTAAAATATGTGTATGGTTATATCTATTCTTCTATGAATGATATTAGTAGCCTGCCATTTTCTGCAGAATAAAGCCCACATGTTTATGTGTCATTTGCCTATCAAAGCCTGTGGGCATCTGGTCAACCTGGTACTAGTGTTTCAATGCTCCATTTGCTTCTAGTTATCTTTGATGGGAAAGATCAGAGAATCCCTGTCTCCTGAATGAGACATAAAATCTTCCTTACTCTATATTTCTGTTGGGCTGTACCTTTCCTCAACTATGTGCTACTGGTCTTCTTCAGTGTATTATGCTCATTTTTAATAAATAAGTGCCCTGCTTTCTTTAGTTCAGAGGCTCTTACTTCTGAAAACACAGTATCTATTCTGTTTTATCTGAGTTGCTAATATGTATACCTCCCTGTTCCCCTTGTTGGAGAGTTTCTCTGTAGCACCTATGTCTTCATCTTTGGGTCTCCAGTACAGAGAATATTACCGAATCATAGTAGACACTAAAACATGAGTGTGAATGAACTAAACAATATATGCCTGATTGAATGAAGAATGCATTTTACCTTATTTCTTTTTAAGGAAGTCACATGGGCTCATGAATATAAGCAGGTATGATTGCTTGATTACTTTTTTTTTTCTATTTGTACTAGTGCACAGATTTTTATCCCTTCAAACTAATTTATTTTAAACCAGCTACAAAGATTCCTTTAATATAGGCTGGCACTAGGTACTTAGATGTACTTTCCTTGAGGGTACCGAAGATGGTGTGTTACGGTGATTTTACCATTCCTTTGAGGCTTTGTATCTGCACCAGTGGTTTCATTTTTCATTTATCTATCCACAGGTTTTTATTAAGTACTTCACAGATTTCAGATCCTGGGGCAGGTCCTGGCAACCCCAAAATATCTAAGGCATGCTTTTGCCTTTAGGGACACACTCTACAAACCAGTGTCTATCAGGTTTTGTCACTGGATCTGTCCACTTACATTCACCTAATAATCATAATCACCTTTTATTAATACTCTCTTCTCTGAAGAAGTGGTAGAATGTGTTTTAGGGCTGATCTCGATGATTCTTCTAATTTCGGTGAGAAGTGTTTGTGTCTTGGCTTCCTGGACAAAGGCAGGGAAGCTTGGAACAAGAGGGAATGAGCCAAGGCCTGCCATTACTCAGCACTGGTACCTACACTTGAACTTAGTTTCAACTGGAGGCAAAGCCATTCCTCTATGGCCTCCTCTCTTCACATGATTTCATCAAGCCACCCTTCATGTTTCCTTGTGGCCTGCAGTGTTACGCTTTTATTTCATGTGCATAATTTTAAGGCCTCTTGAGCCTGCCCAGAGCAGCTTCCCTTCTGCCGCTTTCCAGTCCCTCTTATACTCCACTTTCTCAGCTTTCCGGGAGTCTTGTGTGCATATGTGTACTGGTTTTGGTAAAATCAGAATTAATTTGATTGTAAGTAAGCACTACCTATTTTACTCTGACTTCAGCAAACCTTACCAGCAAATTCCACATGACCACGGACACATTGAACCATGGAGCTGAGAAGCTCTTCTTGTGGTCCACAGACTCAAGTAAATGACCGAAGGGAGGAGAGTGCCAATGGCCCACTCGCTAGATGTAGTGAGGGAGGTGAGGGCTCCTTTTTCCTGAGAAACACTCTCTCAGCAGCTGTGCCGCAGCTCTACCTGTCTCCATCTCTTGGTTTGTTGTCCATGTCTCCTGCCCAAGATTAAGAGTTTTCTGCTGAGACAAGGAAGAGTAGGCAAGAGAACTGATCTTGCTATCTGAGCATCATTCTCTCCTCTTTCCCCACAATCCAAAGACCCTCTTCCCTGACAGCTGCAGCAGAAAAATTTAGCTGGACTTGGAGCTCTCACTTCATAAAATCTTGGAGCTAGGAAGATGAGGATTATTGTGGTTGGCAGTTATTTGGTAATATGCTGAGTTGGAGAAGTTCTTAGCTGGCAAAAAGAAGGATAATTCCTTCAGGAAGCAGGGGATGGGAAACTGTAGGGAAGTGAAATATTAGACTGCACAGTCAACTAAGAAACACAAGTCAGGATTCATACTAGTGCAAATATGTGTACATCAGGTAGAGAGCAAGTGGCCTAAGCTGTCTAGTCCTTCATATATATATATATATGATAGACTTGGTAACACTGTGACAAAATACCTGAAATAAAATAGCTTAGGGAGAAGAAAGGTTTGTTTTAATTAATGCTCTATTGCTTTGGGTTTCAGGCGAGGTTGACTATCATGGTAGCTCACCTCATGGAAGACAGGGAGGAGAGGTATAACTTTCAAAGGTACATATCCATTGAGGTATTCCAGAGGGCCCCTACCTTCTGAACTTTTCTTCATCTTGCAAAATAGTGCCATTAAGTGGGGACCAGGCCCTCATTGATACCTTGGTCTGTGGGAGACAATTCATATTCAAACATTTATGGATACTTTTCTCAGAACCCTATCCTGTAGAGTAATGATCACTCTTAAATGGGTACAGATTGCCATTTAAATGGCAAATGATGCAGCCATTTTAACAGTTGGATATGACGTTTGACATCATGACAACCTTGGAAAGTTCAAAAACTGATCTCCATTCCTCTGCCACCTTCAGATCTCTCCAGACTTTCACTAGTCTTCTGATCTTCAACAGTGAGGGACAACCCATGTCTGTTGCTTTTTGTCGCTGTGACGACAGAATATGCAGCAGAATATGTACATCTCACAAATGTATCTGATGGAAGGAAGGGCTTATCTGGATTCACATCTGGAGGGTATGGTGGTAGGGACAGCATGGTAGCAGGGGTGTGAGCATCTGGAGGGTGTGGTGGTAGGGATGGCATAGTAGCAGGGATGTGAGCATCTGGAGGGTGTGGTGGTAGGGAAGGCTTGATGGCAGGGGTGTGAGCATCTGGAGGGTGCGGTGGTAGGGACGGCATGGTACAGGGGTGTGAGTAGCTGGAGGGTGTGGTGGTAGGAAAGGCTTGATGGCAGGAGTGTGAGCATCTGGAGGGTGCCGTGGTAGGGATGGCATGGTAGCAGGGGTGTGAGCATCTGGAGGGTGTGGTGGTAGGGAAGGCATGATGGCAGGGGTGTGAGTGGCTTGTCACACTGCAGACACAGCAAGAAGCAGAGAGATGAATGTTACTCAGATTGTTTCTTCTTTTTATGCAGCCCAGACACCCCCAGCCTAAGGGATGGTACCATCTACATTTTGAGTGGATCTTCACAAATCAATTAACCTAAATTAGAATCTCCCTCATGGGCATGTCCAGAGATTTGTCTCCTAGATGACTTCAGATCCTGTCAAGTTGAAAATCAATATTCATTATCACCCAATCCCAAAGAGTGGGCCAAAGACCAATCTGGAATCAGATGGTCACTTGTGTGGCCCTGACGCTGATAGCTGGTTTCTTATATGATAAGCATCCATCCCATCCTTTCACCTGAGATCACCTATAAAATGGTTGGAGAGCTAGGTGGCTTATTTTGTTACCAGAACCATTAGGGAAAGAAAGTAAGCTCAGGGAAGTCTGCTATGACCCCAATGGCCCTGCAGCAGTGACTGCAATAATGGTGAAACTTGGTGCTGTTCCTGTGAGGGCTTGATCAGTCCAGCCATTGTGTCAAGGTTTGTGCATGAATGACCTTTGTTTGTCTGCAAACCTCACCCACAGAATTGTCAGTATTGCTGTCTTTTTACTACATGTAAGCACACAGGCTACAGAGGATCAACACACACTGTTCCAAGCCAAGCAGCAAAGAGTTGGAGAAGTCAGAATTCAAACCCAGAGCCCAACCCTTTATCACTAACCAGTGATTAATTATTTTACTGGAATGGAATGTGTTCCTCATTTTTTTTTTGTGTGTGTGTAGAGAAAGAGGAGACAGGGCAGAGAGAGATGGGGAGGTGAGGGGGGAAGAGGGAAGAGATGGGGGGTACTCAGAGGGAAAGGAAAAAAATTCCAGAGTCCTGGAGGTGTCCAGTGATGAGGTTGTAAGGAACAAAGTTGCTTGGGGGGTCTTTATCACTGTTTATTACCTCTTGGGGGAGGTTTTTGTTTTAATTGGACAGAGAGGGTAGGTGAGAGAGAGAGGAAAGAGGGGAGAAAAGAAGGAAACGTAGCTACAGAGAAAGGAGAAATGTCTCCCTCAACTCTGACCTTCCCGCTGGCTCTGCTCACACTTGTCCTGATAGTTGCTCTCCTCCAAGATTGCAGAGCTGGCCAGCACTGGTTAATGGCTCAGGGTTGATCCTCTATTGAGGGACATCCGTCCCTTTGTGCTGTGACATTGATGTTACTGTCAGTTGACAGCGAGCTTTATCATGAATCCCTTCAAGTACAAAAGGCCACTGTTCGGAAACTGTCATTAAAAGCAGCCTCTCTCTTTTTAAAAGCAATCTCCCCTTTATTCTCTCCATAATAGGAGCCAGTGTACCGGAAGAGGCTGACCTTAAGTTGAGCCTGTTTAGTTAAAAAAAAAAAAAGAAATAGAATAGGTTATGTTTTTTAATGTATTTAAGATCAGAGGTTTAGAATTAGAATGGAGCAGGGGTGGGGAGGGGTGGGAGGCAGGATGGTGGAAAGCAGAGGTGGCCTTGGGTTCTCTTGGCTTTGGATAATGGACGTTTCTAGTTAAATCAACACAGTCTATTTCACAGCTTGTCTCCATGATGTATATACTCTTTGGACAGGGTTGCTGGCTGCCTAAAGATCTCTTTTAGCCACAGGACATGGGTATAAATAAGTTTCTTGTAGTCACAGATGCTAAGAGTGATTGTGGGTAGTGAGTTCTGATAGTAGAGGGCAGGATACTCATTGTCATGTGGGAAGGAAAGGATTCCAGAAGAACACAATGGTAGGATTCTACTGACCAGAAACCCTCCAGGGACTTTATGACTTTTAGGGAGGTGTGTGATTGACAGGTTATCTGTTAAGGAGGTTAGGAGCTCAGGGTTTCTCTTGTGCTTCCCAGGTGCAGACTAAATGGGCACATGCTCTGTGAGTACTGTCCTCATCCCTGCAGATCTAATGTAGAACCTAAAGGTGAAAAGATCTATTCTGAATTACAGCTTCAGAGGGTTCAGTCTTTAGACACATGATCCCATGCTCTGGACAGAACAGCATGGTGGAAGAAGCTTATGGTAGCAGGGCCTTCTCACCTCATGTGAGAAGAAGTGAAGTAAAGGAATACAGCAAGGGGCTGGAGGAAGATTCTGCCAGAAAGGCATGCCCACAGTGACCTACTTTCTCCATCCAGTCTCTACTTCCTGCCTTTCACCACCTCCCAATAGTGTCACCACACAAGAACCCATCAAGGGATGAACCCATCGATTGTGCAGAGCACCCAGGATCTAGGTGTCTCTGGAAGCACAATCAGATCCTCGCAGAGGTGTGCTTACTCATCTCCAAGAAGTCCCTAATCCAGTCAGGCAGACAACACAGATGAGCAACCACGAGACACAACTCCAGCAGTCTGTGCGCAGCCATTTTACCTCTGTCTTCCCTTGTCTGCAAGCATATACACCCATTGGCTGTAGCTAGAGTTTTCCTGCCTGGCCCACAGTCAGGGCAAATCTCTATCACCTGCCAGTCCCACAGGCGCTCAGACCCGACCAAGTAAACACAGAGACATATTGCTTACAAACTGTATGGCCATGGCAGGCTTCTTGCTAACTGTTCTTACAGCTTAAATTAATCCATTTCCATAAATCTATATCTTGCCACATGGCTCGTGGCTTACCGGGATCTTCACATGCAGCTTGTCATGGCGGTGGCTGGCAGTGTCTCTCTCTCAGCCTTCCACTTCCCAGAATTCTTCTCCTTGTCCCGCCTATACTTCCTGCCTAGCCAATGGCCAATCAGTGATTTATTTACTGACCAATCAGCAACACACTTGACATACAGACCATCCCACAGCACTTGGCTGTGAAGATTCCATGAGCTGTCACCGGCAAGAAGCAGAGAGGAGGTTCCAGCCCACAGTTGGGACTCTGCCAGCACTTACTCTGATTATTTGTTTCATGGAGACTTTATAGTTATCAGACCCTGCAGCTGTGGTCAGGCCTGGAGAGCCACAGTCGGCCTCCCAGAGTCTGGTGTTCACACACCTTGTTGAGGGAGCATGTAGAAGTGTTCCTGCTGCATGTTGAGAGTCGGGAGGCAGAGGCTTCCTGGGGATGTCTCCCCTCACCCCGCCACACACACCTGTACTTCCTCTGTTGGGCACATGGTTGTGAGATATGCATCACAGTGGAAGAGTATGTCAGTGCACAGTCTCTAAGAAAGGGAACTGCGGACATGGGTGTATGACAGTCACCAGGAACAGTGTGGTCTGTGCATGTGGAGTAGACTTGGAGAGGTCTGAATGGAGGAAAGCAAGCAGGTGAGAGTGAGCTCACACAGGAGTGACGTCAGTTAAGGGCCTTTTCGGTGTCATATCGGAATCTGGGTTTCCAATGAGGGACAGTTTGAGGATCAGCTTTCTGAATTTCTTGTTTTAAGGCTCAGAAGTAGGTAGAAGAGCCCACAGGGAGCTCCTGAACTTGACCAGGGAAGAGATAATGTTGACATAACTTGGGGGGGGGTACAGGGAAGGGGGCAAAGTTAAAACAGTCCCTACCTGGCCAGGGATGGCCTAGTCATCGAGCTATGGCTCTTAACACCCTGTAGCCCACCTGCTTCCTTCCCTGTACCTGTCATTGTGAGCTTTTTGTCCTCTGTAGGCTGTAAGAAGAGGGATTGCATTTCTTCTTTTCTCCTCTTCCCACCCTCTCTATTCTGAGAGCTCCAACCGAGTTTTAGCACTCACTCGATTGCCAAGCTGCATAGTCAGGTACTCTGCCCACTCTTTGATCTTGCACACTGAGGCTATTAGAAGACCAAGTGACTCCTTCTGGAACAGGAAGGGCCTTCCCTTTGAGCTCACAGTGATTGTGATGTGAGGTGGGTTTCTACAAGGTTTGGATGTCAGATATTGACCTTGGGAGGGCACCATTGCTTGTGGTTCTGCTTGGCTTGTTCTTAGGAAAACACCCTCTTAGTTCCATCCCTGGGGCATAGCAACCAGGAGTCCCAGGTAATTTCCATGCAGAGGCAGCCTTTGAAAGCCAGGCCTCTTTCATGCCCTGAGAAGATTTGTGAGGGGTCGACCCTGTTTAGATTGGTTCTCTGCACAAGCTGAGGAAGCCTGCTGGCTCTTCCCAGCATGCTGTATGTTGTAGGGAAGATGAGCAGGGGACAGACTGAAGAACCAGGGCACTTCCCAGCTTGAATCAGGCCTGTCCTGGGTGGCTTCATTATTTTGTTGGAAATTAATCCCCAGAAATGGCAGACATGATAGATTTGAATGTGAACTGACTGGTGTGTCTCATAGCTGAAGGAAAGTGGTTTTTGGATTAACCACTCTGCTCGATTGCCTTTGCCTCTGAAACCTTCCATTAGTGCAGATAATTGAACGATTTCTGTTTGGGTGTTTTTATACCTGATTGGACGTTCTTATGGCATTGGGAATGGGGATAGGGAGTTTGAGTTTGTCTGAACAATTTGCCGTCATTCACAATGACATTATATAGTGTGCTAGCAATGGTTATTGCTGCATGGAACTGCCCATGTCCCAGCCACTGTACTTAGCCCTGAACCTTGACTTATTTCTTGTGTCAACCCAAGAACAATAGTGACAGCCATAAATGTAATAGCAGTAACATGAAACACTTGTTTGGTACTTATTGTGTTGTTTGGGCATTATTCTAATAGCTAAAATGTCTTAGTTAATCTTCCAAACAACTTGAGAAGCAGTAATTCAAACCCCAGGGTATGTGATACTGGCTAAGATTTGAAGGGCACCCTTGACATTGAACTGTGTGGAGGCCTGCCTGTGGTATGTGCACCTTAGTGTCCTCCCGTTACACAGAATTCAGAAGTGCTAAGTCACCTGCTGTGTGAGTCAGCTTTCTGTAACAGTGAAAAATTCTGACGTGCTCAGCTGATAAAGATTTTATTTTTGGCCCACAGTTTGGAAGTTGGGACTCAATATTGGTCGGCTCCTTTGCTTCAGTCTTGTGGTGACGAGGCAGGGCAGGATCGAAAGAGGAATGGAAGAAAGGGGCCAGGACCCATAGTTTCTCTATGGGATACATCCTCAGTCACCTCCAGCCCTCCCACTAGCCCCACCTCTGAAAAGTTCCACATCCTCTCAATAGCACTGTGCACTGTGGAACAGCTTGTCACACACGGGCCACTGGGAGCCACTGAAGATCAAACTATCGCACTTGCTAAAAGCCACAAAGCCAGTCTGTGATAGATGGAGTCAGGGGGTGAGCGTTCTCCAGAGCCCTTTGTTTCTTTTAACTACATCTGATTGAGAACCAGAGGCTACTAAACCCTAATTTTGCCCTGAACATCTGTGGGAGAGGAAGTGTGGAGACCAGTCCCTTCATCCTAGATTTCAGTGGGGAAGTCGTTATCTAAAGAAATCCTCAAAGCCCCCATTGGCCAGAAGAACAGATTTTGTGCAATGCTTGCAGTTCGAGTCTTTCTTTCCTATGCTGAGGTGGGCTTTCTTTTCACTCTCTTTGGGGGTAAACTACCACTCCTAATTGTGTATGACCAGGAGGCAGAAGGACCACTATGGCTTTGTGAGCTCGCAACAGATATTCAGATAGTTATGTAATTAGCAGGGAGTGGAAGATGTAAGTTTTGCAGAGGGAATCAGCGAACAGTTTCCGACAACATTCAATGTCACTATTAGTTGGGTATGAGTGGAAAGTATAGGCACAGTCATCCAGATAGTGAATAATAGGATGGAATATTCCAGAACAAAAATTTATTATGTCCTCTCTCTGTGGCATGGTAGGATGGACTGATTACTTCCAGAAAATAGTTCTCACATTTACCTTATAAGCCTTTACTGTTACCACTCCCCTCATTGACAAAGGAGGACATTGTATTTCTGATTATGAAGGGGCTATAGCACCTTTCTTTCTCTTGTCTCTGTTCCTTTCACACACACACACACACACACACACACACACACACACACACACACACACAAAACCTTGATAATGTTAAAGCAGGGATTTGAACTCAGGTCTCATTTAACTCAAAATCTTTCTCTCCTAGAGGGAGGTCAATCTTAGGATTTTATCTAAAGGTTATTCAAAGAAATCTAATTTATTTTCTGCCTAACATATTTATCCCTCATCATCACCATCACTTCAGCACTCCACAAAGTAATCCCATCTATCATGGAGGGGCACTGATTTGAAACAGCTTATGGGCTGTGCGAGAATTACACGCAAGAACGCATGAGGAACTCCCAGCAACCTTTGAGGCAGTCTCTGTTCTTGGTATGCTTGTGACTTGGATGAAAAATCTGAAGTTCATTTTCCAAAGTCAAATATAGGGAGGCCATGCCATGGTCACAGACTGGATTTTCTGAGTTCTTAATTCTGCACACTTAACCACCTGCTCTTGTGTCTTTCAGTCAGACAGGTGGCTGCTGATAGAGAGACAGATGATTGATAATTATAGATAGATAAACAGATAGATAGATGATAGATAGGTGGATGAATGGATGGATAGATGATAGAAAATTATGGAGAGATATATGATAGATGGATGATAAATAGATCATAGATAGATAATATGTAGATAGATGGGACAGAAAGAAAAACAGATGGATTATAGTTACAAGATAGATAGATGCCAGATAGATATGTAGAGTCAGTGAGATGCCCATTTTTTAAAGAAATATTTTATTCTTTTTACATACCAATCACAGATCCCCCTCTTCCCTCCTCCCACCCCTCTAGCCTTCCCCCATCCCCCCCAACCCCCATTCCCTCCTACAAGAAGGTAAGGCCTTCCATGGGGAGTCAGCAGAGCCTGGTACATTCAGTAGAGGCAGGTCCAAGCCCCTTCCCCTGCCTCAAGGCTGTGGGAGGTGTCCCATCATAGGTAGTGGGCTCCAAAAAGCCAGCTCATGCACCAGGGATGGATCCTGATCCTACTGCCAGGGGCCCCTTAAGCAGATCAAGCTATACAACTGTCTCACCTATGCAGAGGGCCTAAGTCCAGTCCCGTGGAGGCTCCACAAGTGTTGGTCTAAATTTCATGAGTTCCCACTAGCTTGGTTCATTTGTCTCTGTAGGTTTTCCTATCATGATCTTGATGCCCCTTGCTCATAGAATCCCTCTTCTCTCTCTTCGACTGGATTCTTGGAGCTCGGCCTGGTGTTTGACTGTGGCTTTCTGGAGATGCAGATTTTATACGTGTGTGTGTGTGTATGTGTGTGTGTGTGTGTGTGTGTGTGTGTGTGTGTGTGTGTGTGTTTGTACACACATCTATTTCCGTATATCTGTATTTAGAATCCAACTCTCTATGCCCTGTGTCTTCTGCCTAGTTCTCTGTATTGGCTCAGATGGAGCACTTCACTCCTTGCTTACATTGATATTCCTCTTGATAGCAGCCCTGTCACAATACCAATTGGAATAAAACCCAAAGAGAAGTGTAGAGAATATAAATGGGGTCTTTTTCTTCTCGACTCAGAGTAGGACATGACTCTCATGAAGAACAAGGGAACAAAGGTGCCATGATATGCATTCATCAGGGGACATGACTCTTTCTGATACAGCTGGTAAGGCACATTGGGAAGAGAAATGTAAGATAAAAGGGATTATAGTGGAGAATTTAGATTGCCCCACTGTGTGGGAGCTTGAGGTTTTGTGAATTTATTTGTAATCACCATCATTAGTGGGTTTTTTGAGTGTTCTACCTGTATGCAAAGTGATGGTATATCACCTGCCTGCACAGCTTACAACTCAGCTTGCATCTGGGGCTGTCCACTAAGCAGATGTGTTCAGAAGGACTTCCATCTGACTGAGTGCTCATCTGATGTATTCCTAAGAGACTGTTTGGATCAGAGTTATGGAAGTAGACATTGATAGCAAATAGAAGCCCTATGTTTGGAAATAAAAGCTTTTCTGGTTGTTAACAGCTGGTATGAACTGAGCTCTTTCCTTTTAAGGAACTTCTGGATATAGGCTTGGTCATCTTGCTTGATGCCTGATCACATCGAGCATACCATGGATTTCTGCAAAGAAACTGCTCTGATCTTGGTTTGTTTTTCCTCAGAAAGAAAAGTTTAATACTTCCAGAAACCTTCATAAAACCTCACCTCATACAATATAGTCTCTATCATCCATTCAGTCAAGTCCAGCAATGAAAAATGTTTGAATATGCTTTTAAATGAAAATAATTTAAAACAATTTTCTCTGTTCTATTGAGATCAAATATATTGAAGGTAACTTGATTTGTAATTTGTATCAGCGCTTCATGTGTCTCCCTTCTTCCCTGTCATCTGTGATGTTGTGTGTGTGTGTGTGTGTGTGCATACATGCAGATGTGTGCACACATGCCCTGCATGTATGTGGAGGCCATAGGTTACTTCTGGGTGTTTTCCTCTATTGCTCTCTGCTTAATTTTTTTGAGACAGGATCTCTTGCTAAAGGTAATACTCACTAATTGCCTGGACTTGTCTGACTAGGAAGCTCTGGTGATCCACTCCCTCTGTTATCACTAGGGTTACAGATATGAGTGACCAGGCATGGCTTTTATGTGGGTGCTGGGGATATGAACTTGTCCAGCAGGTACTTTACTAACTGAGCACCTCTCCAACCCTGTGAGATTTCTGCACTTTCACACCTCTCTGTTGGCCCTGCCCCTCCCTCCCTACCCGACTCTCCACTCTCAGGGTCTTAGCTTCTCTGTATGGGAGATGGAGGCTTTTCTCTGTCCTGCCCCATTTCACAGTCACTTCCCAAATTACCACTCCGAGGTTTATACTAATTATAAATGCTTGGCCAATGGCTCAGGCTTATTACTAGCTAGCTCTTTCATTTAAATTAACCCATATTTCTTATCTATGCTTTGCCATGTGATTCATGGCTTGTTACCTCATTTTCTACCCAACTTGCTTCCTCAGCAGCTGGCTGGCATCTGTCCTGACTCCATCCCTCTTCATCTCCATCCTCGGTTTGATTGTACTGCCTAACCTTATCTTGCCTTGCCATTGGCCAAAACTGCTCCATTATCAATCAATGAGAGCAACATACATTTACAGCATACCGAGCGACACCCCACAGCACTTCTCCCTCTTTATTACCAAGCTTGTTATTCATATACATTTTCATTGCCTCTCAGGAAGCCCTCCTGTGTCTCCCCCTTCCCCCTGAAGTCTCCTATCAGTGCCTTTTCCTGTCACCTGCACAGCTCAGCATCCATTGTGTCCCCACACCTGTCAGACAGGTCAGTAGGCTGGGGAGGGAGAGAAGCAGAAGAGCCAGTGTATTTATTCATCATGGAGATGGCTCAGGTCTGAACATCCATATCAATGTTTTCTGGTGGAGCCATTCATGCTCCATAGCTCCCAGTCATCCAAGTCATAGTGAAGTGCCAGTCTCAGGTGCTCATTCCTAAGTGTGGGTAAGCACTCAAGAGGCAGCAATAGCTAAGGCTGCTGTTTCTAAGGTCCTGACCGGAATGATGAGTGAGCTGTGGGTGGATGGCTTGTGCTCTGCTAGGTGACAAGATAAAAGAGCAAAGTGCATAGGAGGAGAGTAAGAAGGACATGTTGGTGTGATGCTGTTGCTGTGATGAGATGAATGTGTTAGTTGACGTAGACTTTGAGCAGTACCCAGAGGACTACCACCCTGAGGACCCATGTACCCAGGCAATAGATGGGGCAGTGTGCTGCCCCAAGACCTGGAGAGTCAGTAATCACACCATTTTACAGGTCTGCAGATACGGTGTCTGGGCCTAGGCTGAGAGGATATGTAGAATACTGAGATAGGGTGTTCCAGGAAGAGGAAGATGATGAGTGAGGACTGAGGCAGACAGAGACTGGGAGAGTGACATGCTAGTGGAGAACTTCTGTGCTCCTGTGGGATGCTAGGGCATGCAGAAGTGAGCCAGAAACACTGGGAGGACTGGATTTGTGTGTGTGTGTGTGTGTATGCATGTGTGCATGTTTGTGCAAAAGTCAGCTATCGGCATCATTATTTAGTTCATTTTCTTTGTTTTCTTTTTATTTCATTTGTGTGTACACACGTGTGTTTACATGTTCATTTGTTTGTGCATATGTGCGCATTTATACATGCATGTGTGTGTTTATGAATGTGAGGCCAAAGGTTGACCTGGCCATTTTCTCCCTTATGTGTTGGGATGTGGTCTCTCACTTGAAGTCAGTGCTCTCACTTGCTTGTTGGACTAGGTCGGCTGGTTCGTTTGATCCCGTCTCTGTGTCTTAAGCACAGGCCTTGCAGTCATACTTGCCTGGTGTTTGTGTGGGTGCTCAGGCTCTGAACTCTGGTTCTCACACTTGCACGGCAAGCCTTTCACCTGCTGAGGCACCTCTCCATGCCTACCTTGTTGGAGACCCCCTCCATATACACCCATACCTTGTTTATTTATTTTTTTTTTTTTTGGTTTTTCAAGACAGGGTTTCTCTGTGTAGCTTTGCGCCTTTCCTGGAACTCACTTTGGAGACCAGGCTGGCCTCGAACTCACAAAGATCCGCCTGCCTCTGCCTCCCGAGTGCTGGGATTAAAGGCGTGCGCCACCACCGCCTGGCCCTTGTTTATTAAGACAGGGTGTCTCACTGGCAGTTTTCCAAGTAAGGATAGCCTTCCTTGCCATGGATCTCAAAATATGTACGCCTCTGCCTCCCCAGTGCTAGAACTGTAAGCATGGATGAGTGTTGGGGCTCCAGTTCTGTTCTTCCTGCTTGCAAGGCAAGCACTCTACTGACTGGGCCATCACCCCTCCCCCTGGATTTTGAATGTCTGTCTGCAGCTTTCTTCTCCAACAATCAGAGTTGGAAAGTTCGAAAGATGATTAACACAGCGTTGCAAACATGTGTTTATGATACTAGATCGGTTTCTTTTCTCCTTGATGTGACCAAACATCTGACAAGAGGTAGCTAAGAAAGGCGGGGCTTACCCTGACTCCTGTGGTGCAGGATGCAGTCTATGGTGTGAGGAGGGCAGAGGGGAGATGGGAAGCAGCTCAGATCCCTGGCAGCAGGGATCACAAGGTACTTGCTCATATCTCAGTGGACTAGAGAGCAGAGTGTGAGGCTGTCTATAAAAACTCCAAGGCCTTACCACCAATAATCCATTTCCTCTGTCTAGACCCCACCTCCCAATGGTTCCAAAATCTTCAGAAACAAGGTACCAGCAGTGTACTAAGTAGTCAAACACACAAGCCTGTGGAGGGCATGTTACAGCCAAACCACAAGGGATATTTAAGGCAGGAATTGCCAACATCAATGCTAAGTTTCTGTTACAAGACACTGTCCTGGTCATTTCAACCTGACTGTAAAATCCCACCCCTATTATGACCAACATAAATGCACCCAGATATTGCCAGAGGTCCCCTGGGAAGATAATCGGCATTAGCTGGGAACGTCTGGTTTAGGAGACAGTGCTCCTGTCAGCATGGGCAGGGCTAAGGCATGGAAAGACGTGAGCAGGAGCCTGTTTTGAGTGGATTGCATGGCAGGAGCGACGGGGATGCATGCACCAGGAAACAAAACCTATCGCCCCATTCTACTCCAGTGCGTGAAACACTTTGAGGAGCTTTGATCAGCACACACGGAGGTCAGGGCATTTGGAAGCAAGCACTTGTTAAAGTCTTTGATGTATTTTACTTTTTGGAATCAATTAAGATTCCCCAATCAAAGAAGCAGTGAACCCCCCCTCAGCAGGCATGCTGGCCAAGTCTCTCTCTTCAGTGTCTTTTAATTAAAATGGCGTCCACAACATTTGATGTCAGGTTTCTGAAGAAGACTCCGGCTGCCCCTCTCCTGGTGTCTTTTGTGACTTTGTGATTATTTTTAAAACTCCTTAGAATTGTTCATTTTCATCTAGGTTCACTCATCCCTGCACAGCCAGCTGGCCATTAAGGAATTTTAGAACAACAATAACAACAACAACAAAAAACGGCCAGAGCAACTGTGTTCTTGTTTGTGTTGTGTAATCAACTGAAATAGCCCCAGAAGCACTGATGGTAGAAGTCACAGCGAACAGATTCCCCTGCCAGCCGTCTCTGCTCATGGCAGGACTGTGTGCAGCACTTGGTTTTATTGTCTGCCTGGAAACAGCTATTTTTATTAAGAATGGATGTGTGTGTGTGTGTGTGTGTGTGTGTGTGTGAGAGAGAGAGAGAGAGAGAGAGAGAGAGAGAGAGAGAGAGAGAGAGAGAGAGAGAGATGGGCAGATATGTGTCTGTGTAACCAATGATGCAATGACGAAGTTTGTATTCAGTTTCTAGCTCTGTTTTCCTACTCACACATCTATTCAGGTCACTCCTCTGCTCAGGAACAGCCAGTAACTTCCTATTACTTTTCATAACAAATCCAAAGTGGAAGCTGGGCAGGGGTGGCACACGTCTGTAATCCCAGCACTTGGGAGGCAGAGCCAGGTGGATCTCTGTCAGTTCCTATTGGTGTCCACTCAGTCATTTCACTTCTGCAGAACATCTGTTGAATCAATGAGAGTTATTTGTATATTTGTATACAACTGTCAGAAAACTCAGGCAAATTTTGGTTTTCACAGGGACGTTTTAGGTTAGGATGTGGCTCAGTTGGTAGAATACTTACCAAGTATACATAAAGCCCTGCGTTTCACTTCTAGCATTTTACAAGTCGATGTGGTGGCTCACATGTCTAACTCAGGAGGTAGAAGCAGAAAGATAATGAGCTAAAGGGACAACTCCATTACATATGAAGTTTGAGGCTAACCTGGGATATATTAGGCTCTGTCTCATGAAAATAATAATAATAATAATAATAATAATAATAATAATAATAATAATGATAAGCAGCTGAGCTGGGGGTGTATCAGCAATAGATGTATAAACCCTTGGCATCCATCTCCAGTACTACAACAATATAAAATGCACAAGTAGAAGAGAAAATCGACAAGTTGATTTCCCTCCTGTCCAGAGTAAAATCCAAAGATGTAAAGAGCAGGAGGGGCACAGGTGTCATGTCTTCTTTTTTATTAAGGAATTCCATTATCCTTCACAGTTGGGCCCTACCTTGGGTTGCAGGTTAGCAACTTAAATGTATGAACATCGCATCCTCATTCCATTATGTAGAAGAGAGAATTGATCGGCTAGTCTAGCTGATTTAGTGAGCTCTGGGTTCAGTGAGAGACCTGTCTTGAGACCTAAAGTGGAGAGTGATAGATGAAGGCATTCCAGGTTGCCTCTGCACTCCATGTGTGTGTGCACACACATACACATACACCTGCACACATATGCATTAAGGTGAGTGTAGGAAGAGTTTGGGCACTGTCTCCTTTATTCGTATTGTTGGAGCTGGTGTTTACTGAGCATGGTCTCTTGAGAATTGGTTGGAAATATGCATTGCAGTTAGTTACCTGTCAAGAAGATTGACACACTTCTTCCAACATTGATTTTGCACACTTTTCTCTTCAGCCCTTCATTAAGCCTGGTTTATGTGAGGCTCTGTGAAGAATCATGATGGAGATGATGGCTGTGAGTTCTTTGTTATTTCAGGCTTAGGTGGAGACAACAGGAAAGCTAATGATGCCTTAGTGGACAACGGTCATGTCTTGTTCACCTTTGACTTTCCTCGAATCATCTGTGTTCCTTTATTTGAGAAAGTATTTGTTCTACTTACCAGCATAACAGGGAAGTACAACCAGCCACCTCTGGTCAAAGTATAGATTGAGGTACATGATATGAAGGAGGTAAATGGATTGATATGGGTGTGATGTACAGAGTCAGGAAGAGGGCTATATTAATTGCTTCATTTGTTGCTATGACAACAAACAACATACTTAAAACAACTAGAGGAAGGAAGGGTTTGTTTTGGCTCACAGCTTGAGGGTGCAATATAGCACAGGAGGAAAGGCATGTTGGTAGGAGTTTGCAGTAGCTGGTCACATTGCATCACAGTCAGGAGGCAACGGGAGCTGAATTCTGGTGCTGAGCTCACTTTCTCCTTTTCATTCTGTCATGAACCCTGACCCATAGGATGGTGCCCTCACCTTGAGGATGCGTCTTCCCGCCTCAATTATCCTTATCTAGAAACTCACAAAATTTCTCAGAGATTGTTCCCATAATGATTGTAAGTCCATGGAGTTGACCATCAAAGATAAACATCATGGAGCCTTCTTTGGACACAGAGTAGATAGAGACAGCTCACACACTCAAGGAAACACACTGCAGTCAGAAACAGGGATGTTCGTGAGAACGGGAACTGTGTGGACCTGCACTGGGAAGAGAGGGAGGACTTCTGTGAAGATGACTCTGCATATAGTGTTAGAGAGGCCAACTTTCTTCTGCTTCTGCACTTGTTCTTAAATCTATTTATGTCCAACTTCTTTGTCACCAGAATCTTTCCTGGAATAGCTCTAGCCTAGAGTCATTCATGCTGCAACTGTTCCAGCAGTACAGAGTGGTAGGGAGAAGGGATTGATGTTTTTATGGGGAGATAAGACAAGGAAGACTCTGGTGAAGGCATTCAGTTGGTTGGGAAAGAAAATAACCAAACCAACAAATGTACTGGAGTTACATTTCTGTAATCACTCAATTTGGACGAGTAGCATGGCCTCCAGTTATGAAACCATTTCTCTCATGTTTTTTCTTTTTCTGCAATCTGTCTCCCACTGCGACAGATGTGGCTTATCTCTTGCCCAGTTCTGTAAGAAAAAAAAATCCCTCTTTCTTTCTCCTCCTCTTTCTTCTCCTCTCTTTATCATGAGAGCTGGGAGTGTTTGCCAGTGTCTGCTCACTTCCTGGCTGGCACGTTTTGTCGTCCCATTTATGTCTATAATTTGGAGAGTTTTCTCTTTGTTTGTAAATTTGTCATTATCTCACACAAAGTGCCTTGCCATGGCTTAGTAAATATCTATATCTTCACGCTCAAAGTTCCACTCCATCTGCAAGCTCAGTATATTCATCCCCAAATGCCATTTCGGAAGGAGAAAGTTGGAACCAGAAGGGCTGGCAATAACAGTGGCCTCCAGCAACATCCACAATCACAGGATTAATAGGAATTAAGTCTTCTTGAACCACCCAGAGAGACAGCACTTTTCTCTCAAATTAGGCTTAAATAAAGAGAAGAATTTCCATCAGACCAGTTGTCTTAGACTATTGTTTGTAAATATTTATTTTATTGTATGTAAATATTTATGCATGAGCGTGCGCACGCGTGTGCGTGCACACCGCGCGCGCGCGCGCACACACACACACACACACACACACACAAACACATACCCTCCCTATTGCAGTACCAGCAGAGACCGGAAAGAGAGCATTGAATCCCTTAGAGCTGAAGCTACAAGCAGTTGTGAGCTAAGTGATTTGGGTAATGGGAACTGAACTCCTGTAGTTCACTGGAAGAACAGCAAGCACTCTTAACCATTTATCAAGCTCTCCAGCCCCATATTACTCAGCTTTATTCATAGTTTTTTGACCCTCTTCTCAAATACATTTTACTTGGCTTTCCAGTGTTTTAATGGATCATTCATTAGTTCATTCCATGGGTGTTATTTTGTTGGTTCTTATTGTGAAGGTTGGGGGAAAAAAGTCTGAGGAAACCATACTCAAACTATCAGCATCATGGAGAGTCAGCTAAACTTGTTCTAGAAAAGTTGTCCTGTGTATCAGGGGCCTCAAAGTAGCAGTTGTCCTTAATGGGTCATTATATTACACTGTTGTTATATTGGAAAACATTGATGAATCTTAACATGAAGCTCAGGGACTGGGGACATGGCTCAGGCTGTCAAGTGTTTGCTTTAAGAAATCGTGAGGTGTTCTGTGGGCCTCTCTAGCACTTTGTTTCTTCCTATTCTCATGTGGTCTTCATTTACCATGGTCTCCTATTCCTTGTTCTCCCTCTCTGTTTTTGATCCAGCTGGGATCTCCCACTCACCCAAGCTCTCTTTCCCTCGACCCTCGCCCTTCACTACCCCCACTCCTGTCCAGGCTGTTCATGTAGATCTCATTCCATTTCTCTGTCGTTGGGCGATCCCTGTGTCTTTCTTGGGGTCCTGTTTTCCAGGTAGCCTGCCTGGTGATGTGAGTAGCAGTCCAGTCATCCTTGTTCCACATCTAGTATCCTGTTATGAGTGAGTACATACCATGTTTGTCTTTCTGAGTCTGGGATACCTCACTCAGGATGATTTTTTCTAAGATACCCCCACAACAGACTGCTGGCAATGGTCGAGAGACAATCCGAACTGACCTACTCTGGTGATGGGATGGCCAAACACCCTAATTGTCGTGCTAGAAACCTCATCCAACTACTGATGGATCTGGAGGCAGAGATCCATGACTAGGCCCCAGGTGGATCTCTGGGAGTCCAATTAGCGAGAATGAGGAGGGTTTATATGAGAGAGAATTGTTGAGACCAAGGTCGGATAAAGCACAGAGACAAATAGCCAAACAAACGGAAACACATGAAATATGAACCAATGGCTGAGGGGTCACCAACTGGATCAGGCCCTCTGAGTGGGTGAGACAGTTGATTGGCCTGATCTGTTTGGGAGGCATCCAGGCAGTGGCACCGGGTCCTGTGCTCATTGCATGAGTTGGCTGTTTGAAACCTGGGGCCTATGCAGGGTCCCTTGGCTCAGCATGGGAGGAGGGGACTGGACCTACCTGGACTGAGTCCACCAGGTTGATCTCAGTCTGTGGGGAAGGCTTTGCCCTGGAGGAGATTGGAATGGGGGGCGGGCTGGGGGGAAGGTGAGGGGGGCGGGAGGGGGGAGAACAAGGGAATCTGTGGCTGATATGTAGAACTGAATTGTATTGCAAAATAAAAATTAAAAAAAAAAAAAAAAAAAAAAAAGAAAAGAAATCGTGAGGTGTTCTGTGGATGCAGAGATGGGAGGGTCCCTGGGGCTTGCTGGCCAGCCAGCCTAGATTAGAGGGAAAGTTAATGGGAATGATTCCTGAGGAACAACACCCAAGATGAACTTCTGGTTTCGAGTGCATGCAGATTTCTGTGTACTTAAAGACATTCCCAAGCATGCATACACATGCACATGCAGAATGAAATGCGAACCTCTTGGGGTCTCACCGGACTCTCAGAAGTCATCTGGTAACTGGACCTACTCACCCTTAGTTCCTAGAATTCTCTGCCTTTCTCAGAGGCCATTGACCAACTGGGCCTCCTCCGAGGTCCTCAGACTTACTATACTCCCCCCTGTTTCCCCTGTTTCAGACCTTTGTGCACGCTCTCCTGCTCTGGTTTCTCGAGGTCTCACTCCTTTCTGCTTCTTCAGTGATTTTAGTCACTGGGTAGATGCTGTGTCTCCAGAAGTCTTCCCTAACTCTAAGAGGCAGGTGGGTTCCCAGACAGCACAAATGTCTCTACATTTCCATCTATCTAGTTTCTAACAGTCTGCAATAGCTATATCCATGTCTATCTATATCTATCTAATCTATATCTATCTAATCTATATCTATATCTATATCTACATATCTATATCTATATCTATATCTATATCTATATCTATATCTAACTTATCAGGCCATCTCTGAAGAATCCATCTCCTTTGAACCTAGTTCTCAGTCTAATTCCACACCACTGTTGCTCAGGCATTGCATTTGAACTATGGAATGACAGTCCCAAGATGGAAATTATTTTTCCCTACAAGTCCGTCAGTAGTCATGAGTGGAGCAGTGACTTGGGACCATGCTATGGTTGCTGGGTACCAGGAGCCCTAAAATGAACATGTCATTTTTCTTGTCACCTCTTGTCTCTCTCAGCACTCTAGCTTGTCATCTCATTTTATTGTTTATTCCTTTGCCATTTTCATGTGTTTGTGTGGTGTGCATCTGTATAATGGATGTTTAAATATGTGTGGGCCCATGTGTGGGTGTCTGTGCATATGTATTTATGTGCATATGGAGGCCCAAGATTGATGCTGAGGATCATCTTCGATCTCTCTTCCACTGTATTCATTGAGGCAAAGTCTCTTAATCAAACCAAGAGCTGGACAATATATCTAGTCTCCATGGCCAGCCTGGTCTGGGGAATTCCCTGTCTCTGCCTTCTGTGCTGGAATTACAAGTAGACACCCTGCCCACCCAGCATTTATGTGAATTGTGGGGAATCCAAACTTCTGTTCTCACATGTGGGCCACGTGATTAACTGTTGAGCCATCTCCCCACCCTATCATCTCATTTTGAAGAGCCCAGCACACTGACTGTCAAAGGGGAAAACATTTAATTTTAAACATCCCTTTAAAATTCTGAGTGCCCCAGCAATCTTGTTTCCCAGACCTTTCTTTGTGAGGTGTGTAGGAGTCCATCACATCTATCACATCTGCTCTGGTGCCCTGGAGCAGGGGTCTTTTCTCCACTCTTCCTGGTACTTCCTGCTTCAGCTGTGTTCAACTGACTTCTCAGAATCCTCTGTGACCCCACCACCTCTCTGCCTCTCCCTACATACCCTACCTGCTCCTGTTCCTTCTGCCTCTGAGAACACTCATCCTTCATTCCCTCACCACAGAGCTGTGACTCCACAATAGATTTACTCTTTCTTAAGCAGTATTTCATTTTCTCATTTGCCATTGGCCATGGAGGGAAGATTTGTTTTTAGTTTTTTGACTTTTTAAGAATCCTATGTGAACAGGTGACTCACTCTAGCCTGGGCAACTTGGGGGAGTGAGAGTGATTCCTCTGGGTCGAAGTTTCCTGAGCCACTCTCTGGCTCTAGGCTTCTGTGGAGAAATCAGAGAGTCAATTCTGTGTCACTTTGAGCCATGTGGAGACCATGACAGAAATGACTTGAGTGGGACAATGGCCGAAGTTAGAAACAAGCCTTTGCTGTCACCTGGCTCCAAGATTGTGGGGCTATTTGCTACCTAGCATACCTAGCCCATCTCTGTGGAAACTGAGCTTTCTCTCAGCTGCTGTTCCTTTTGACTGCTCATCATTGGCTCTTTATTTTAATGTGTTCCCCTGTTCCCTTGGCATTCCTTCATAGCCAGCCCTCAGACCATGTGTAATGCTCAGCTTTAGTTGTCAACTTGGCACAGTCTGGAAGCACCTGGAGGGAGAGTCTCAGTGAGGGATCTCTACATTGGGTTGGCTTGGAGGGATGGCTGTGGAGGCTTTTCTGAATTAAATTAGTTCATGTGGGAAGACCCAGCCCACTGTGGGCAACACCACTATCTGGGTAGGGTGTCCTGAACTATGTAAGAGTAAAGACGTGGAGCTGAGTACAAACAAGTGAGCACGCACACACGGCTCTGTGCTCTTGACTGTCTCTTTCAGGTTCCTGTTGCCTTGACTGCCATTAGTAATGAACTTAACCCAAAATTATAACTTAAAATCAATCCTTCCTCCCCTAGATTTTATTTCAGCAAAAGAAATGAAACTAGAACACCAGAGTTGTTGTTGTTGTTATTATTATTATTATTTTACATCTTGGCATTTTCCAGAATCACTTGTAAATCTCCCATGTTCAACAGAGTGCCTGTTCTAGGCTAGGTTTTCATTCAACCAAAAAATAAAGTGGAATGGAACAAGGTAAAGATGGCATATACCTACAGCCCTACCATTTTGGAGGCTGAGACAGACAGGGGATTATGTTTGAGGACAGCCCTGACTACACTGCATGACCTTGTCCCCAAAAGAAAAAAGAATAAGAAATGTGACTTGTTTAGTGCTGAGAGGCACACATTGTAGGTTGGCAGGTTCTCCTCAACATGGCAGCTGTTTCCAGGCCAAGCCAGTGATGTTAGAAGGACCCCGGAAACATCAGAAACATGGAGAATGAAGATGTGTGTATGAGATTGAGGCTATAGTAATGGTAGAGTCTACTGCTATGAAGAATGAAGAAGTTACAGCCGTAGTAGATTCTAATTAGTGCCTAAGGAACCAGAGGAAAAAAGGAAATTCAGGGCAGTGGTGAAAAAAAGAGATTTGGGAGCCTCTGTGCCGAAGTGTGCGCAACAAAAACAATACCCTATAAGCACTTTCAGGTTTTCTGGCAAGCACCTTGAACCCATTCTTCTTGGTGATTGGTTCAAAGCAGTAGTCACTCATCTCCTGACAGGCTCCAGCCCCAGGACCCGCCTGATGTTCCTGATAGCATTTCTTAAAGCCAGAGAGATTTCTGGGCTTTCTATCTCCTTCTCTATCAAGAGACTCTGCCCATGGAAATTTCCAGTTGTCCCTCCCTCCCTCTATCCCTCCCTCCCTCTATCCATCCATCCCTCTTCTCCCCTCTCTGTAGTTGTAGGGATTGAACTGAAGGCCACACATGTGTTAGGCAAGTGTTCCACTACTGGCTATAGCCACAGTTTTTGTTCAACTTTGTAATTAATTTTTCAGCAGGATCTCCCTATGCTGGCCTTCAACTCATTCAGTAGCCCAGACAGGTCTTGAACTTGTGATCCCACAGCCTCGGCCACCTGAGTGACCTGGATGAGACTTTTGTTAAAAGTACAGATAGCTTTTTAATATAGCACAGAAGACAGAGTCTCAAATAATAGGTACTATTTTTCACCCTAACATTTTGGGAAGCTCCTGATGGAAGACTGGAAAACTTTAAACACCACGGTGCCTTAGCATCAGAGAGGATACATCCACGATTAGAGGAAAGCTACTGGGGGCTGGAGAGCTGGCTTGGTGTTTGAGAGCACTTGTTGCTCTTCCAGAGGACTTCAGTTTAGTTCCCCACACCCCCATGGTGGCCCACAACTCTAGCTCCAGGTGATCTCACATCCTCTTCTGGACTCTATGGGCACCAGCACACACATCACACATGCATGCACACACACACACACACACACACACACACACACACACACACACACACACGGGGAGAGAGAGGGAGGGAGGGAGAGAGAGAGAGAAGCAGAGACACACACAGAGAAGTAGAAATATTTTGTTTTTGAAAAGCAGACAGCTAGCTTGCTCTTCTCTCAGCATACACAAATCTAGTTGAAAGTGATGGAGGCTTACATTGTCTGATGACTGTGAGTGTGGTTACTCTGAGCATCCATGGATGTCATCCACAGGTTGGACATCATGTGACAGTTTCTCAGCCTATGAAGAACAGTGGGCACCATGGCTTAAAATGGGCTATTACCTTTTTATATTTATCCCAAACTGTTAAGGTCAGCATTAAAATTTGACCTTTTCCCTGCCAACCCGTTTGAAGTAATTAACCCCCCGTGTCTGGAAACACAAGGAAGCTAGGGCTGTGTTATTAGATTCTCATAAAGAGCCTATTAATATTAAAATTACTTCCCTCTTGGGCTGACTGTATTAATGGCCCGGCACTGGGTAAACATGAGCCCCGATGCAGGGTTTTAAAATGCATGAGTCGAGGGCAAAGCTGTTCCAGCAGCTGCCTATTCCATCACAGCACCTTTTGTGACAGTTTCTTCTCTCATTGGCTCAAGTTTCTGCTTTACATGGGCATCTGCAGGTCTCCATCTGTTTGCCAGGAACCTCCTCTCGACTCTGTAGGATACAGGGCAGGTTAGATGAAGTAGATCACCTACCATGGTCCCTATACTCACCTCCCTAGACACTCCCGGACCCCTATGCATACCTCAGTCTCAGGAAGAGCTCAGCTTGGGGTTATACATTAAGCTGTGGTTCCCTGTGGAGGCTATGCAAACCACGCAAGACCTGAGTCAGAGCCGTTGAGAGACAAGAGAGACAAGGTGCTCCTTAACTGACATATGCAGCTGATTCAAGGGCTGACTATGGGGTGCTCGACTGTGAACTCCACAGCTCCAGTTTGTTAACGCGGACATCCGCAGTGTGCAGCAGATAGCCATCATCTATCATGATTTATTCTGGGCTTTGTGATGCAGTGGAAAATGAATGAGGCAGGGTTTTTTTTTCCCTCATGGATCTTACACTTCACTGCAGGAACACCCAGTGGCTAGGCATGCAAATAAATCATTAAAAATAAAATAATAAGTCAATATCAGGAGAAATTAAATAGACACCCCTGTCTTATTGCTAAATACAAATAAAATCCCTGAGCATAAATGCACAGACCCCAGCAGTTGAATAAACCTCAGACAAGGTTTAACAGCATGGCATATGAGGGGTGGTGACAGCCAAACTTCTGAGAAAGGAAGATAAGGGAAAACAAACAGATAAAAAGCTCTCATAAGTAGACATAAAGCAGGGCATCACATTTTGGAGAAGAAACAATTTGAAAACAGACTTCCCATGAGAAGTTTTTGATGCAGTAAAGGAATAGAAGGTTTTTCAAGTGATTAAAAAATGCTTGTCACAAATCTATATTTACCATCAACAAGAATCCTTCAAGAACAAAAAGAATTGAAGAAATTCTCAGGTGAAAAAAAAGGCAAAATAATTACTCACCAGAAAACCTACCTGAAACAGGAGCTAGAAGAGTTCTTCTAAGAAAAAAAGAGAATGTATAAAAAGAATGTTAGGGCATCAGGTAAAAGGGAACACTGCTACCCCCTCCAAAATAAGGGAACAAATTCTACTGACATCATCAGAAACTGATGCATTGTTTGTAATAGCCAGAACCTGGAAACAACCTAGATGCCCTTCAACTGAAGAATGGATAAATAAAATGTGGTGCATATATACAATGGAACACTACTCTGCAGAGAAAAACAATGACATCATGAGGTTTGCAGGCAAATGGATGGATCTAGAAAAAAATCATCCTGAGTGAGGTAACCCAGACTCAGAAAGACAAACATGGTATGTACTCACTCATAGGAGGATACTAGATGTAAAACAAAGATGACTAGACTCCAACTCACAACTCCAAGGAGACTACCTAGAAAACAGGACCCCAAGAAAGACATGGGGATCACCCAATGACAGAGAAATGGATGAGATCTACATGAACAACCTGGACGTGAGTGGAGGTAATGAAGGGCAAGGGTGGAGGGAAAGAGAGCTTAGGGGAGCGGGAGATCCCAGCTGGATCAAGAACAGAGAGGGAGAACAAGGAATAAGAGACCATTATAAATGAAGACCACATGAGAATAGGAAGAAGCAAAGTGCTAGAGAGGTCCACAGAAATCCACAATGATACCTCCACAATAGACTACTGGCAATGGTCGAGAGACAGCCTGAACTGACCTACTCTGGTGATAGGATGGCCAAACACCCTAATTGTCATGCTAGAAACCTTATCCAATGACTGAGGGAACAGGATGCAGAGATCCATGGCCAGGCCCCAGGTGGAGCTCCAGGAGTCCAATTGGCGAGAAAGAGGAGGGTTTGTATGATCAAGAATTGTTGAGGCCAAGATTGGAAAAAGCACAGGGACAAATAGCCAAACGAATGGAAACACATGAACTATGAACCAATAGCTGAGGAGCCCCCAACTGGATCAGGCCCTCTGGATAAGTGAGACAGTTGATTAGCTTGATCTGTTTGGGAGGCATCCAGGCACTGGGACCGGGACCTGTCCTCAGTGCATGAGCTGGCTGTTTGGAACCTGGAACTTATGCAGGGACACTTGGCTCAGCCTGGGAGGAAGGGACTGGACCTGCCTGGACTGAATCTACCAGGTTGAGCTCAATCCCCAGGGGAGTCTTTGCCCTGGAGGAGATAGGAATGGGGGATGGGCTGGGGGGAAGGCAGGGGGGGAGGGGGAAGAACAAGAGAATCCGTGGCTGATATGTAAAATTAAATTAAATTATAAAATAAAAAAAGAAGAATCTCAGAAATGACTTGAAAGATTGGAATCAATCTCACACCAGTGTGTAATATGAATAACTGATACGCTTCTTTATAAAACTTGTTGTGCCTTTGGAAAAAAAAAGAAAACTAATAAACAGAAAGGCCTGCTTTGGGAGAAAAATAATGACTAACGCGTTCAAGTGTCCAACAAAACAGGCAAAGAGAGGACACAGAGCAGACCCGGAAGAAACAGGAAGGGCAGAGTTCATGCAAGGGATACTTTGAGTATCTGTTTAACTATTAAGGGTACTGAACTTATAACTTCAGTAGTTCCCCCCAAATAAACTTCACTCATGAGGATTCATCAAAGAACTCTTCCAAATGGTGAGAGCACACAGAGCAATTTTCATTACATTAATGGAGCTAATATTTCTCTGCAGATGAAGTCAAAGACAGTACAAAGGAGAAGAGCAGAAAAGAAAAATGAAAAGAAACTCAAAACTATGTTGTTCATGACCATAAAGATGTGTTTTATGTACTTGATGGCAACAAAATATTAAGAACCTAAATTCAGCTAAATGTGTGTTTTGCGAATCAAATGAAGCTTATCCTAGAAATTCAATCATAGTAAAACCATTAACATCAAATCCGTGTAATATAGAATAGCAACAGGATGGAGAAGAAACTGTCATCCTACCTTATTGGTGCACATGTCTTTTGATGAAGTCCAGTTAACTAGTTCATTATAAAATCTGTCTGAAAAATGGGATGAGAAGAGGTTTGTTATGGCGAAGAGCACCAAGGAAACCCAAAAGCTAACCTGTGGAAACTCAAGATAAAATTCAGTTTCTTTGACAATTCCCTTGAGTCTAAAATATATTAGCAGAGAGGTGGGGTTTCTTTCAGGCTTAAGAAAACCAATTATGTCATCTGCAGGAAAATGGAGAGAAGTGGAGATGTTATTAAGCAAAATAAATTATAATCAGAAAGGCACATAGCTCATGTTTTGTCTTATTTGTGGACCCTTGATTTTATATAAACACATAAAATCATATGTAAATATAAAAATGGAAACGAGGGGCTGGAAGATTGCTGAGTGGTTTCAAGCACTTCTTGTTCTTCCAGGACACCTGAGTTCAGTTCTCAACACCCACATCAGGCTGCTCACAACACCCTGCATTTCCAGCTTCAGAAGATTCAACTTCCTCTTCTGGCCTCTCCAGGAACCCCATGCACATGCTCATATACATATGTACACACAGGGATGGGAAGGGGAGGGAGAAAATATATTTTTAAAGAGAACAGAAGTGAGACTATTAGGGGAAGGAAGGAAAAGGGAAGAGCTGAGGGGCAGATGTGGTCCAAATACATGATGTACAGATTTGAAAATGTTGTTATGAAATCCATCATTATGTACAATGACTGCACCCCACAAAAGATAGAAAAGAAAATATCAGGGAAGATTATGCAGTTAAGTAATATCTCATTAACTATTTTTTTTTTGATCAGCGAAGGAGGAAACATTTTCCCAGAGGAAAAAGTGCCTTAGCTTTTGAACAATTCTGGTAGGTTCCTCTGCATGTCCGAGACAAGAAGAACCCTGGTTTCCCAATAACACTGTCTTTTTATCTAAAGATCAAATTGGAATAAAGAATTTAGATTTTAAGGCAAAAATACAAAGATAAGCAAAATATTTAATGAAACAAAACATACAGGATGAAAGCTACAGGACTGTTAAAGTTTGTAATTCTCGGGAATTTACCATGTTCATGGATAATAACAGCCAGCAAAGGTGTCTGTTACCCCAATATGGCAAAAATGTTTAGTAGAAGTCTGCCACAATCCCAGCATGATTTTTTTTGTAGCTTGAGACAGTTGTTCTACAAGGTAAATATTTAGGCAATGGAGTTCAATGAGCGGACTGAGTCAGATATGCAGTTTAATAGGAAGGAAGAGTCTACATGAACACAGAGTTTGTACATTACGGTCATCACACCTGTGTTGTTCTGGCAGAAGGACAGGAACTTGGGCTAATAAAAAAGAATGCAGAAACCTCAAGACAGATTTGCATGCATGTACCAATTTGATTTTTTGATGAAGGTGGGAAAGGAATTAATGAGAGGAAAGTTCACCTTTCCTTTCAACACATGGTCAGGGGGCAGTTGGTAAGCAACTGGATGACCTGGACCTACATATTGCATCTACACAAAAGTAGACAGATTCAAAACAGAGCACTGATTTAAATGTAAGACATAAAACTATGAAATTTTTAGGGAGTAAAAATAAGGCCTCAAGAATTTTTTGTTTTTGTTTTGTAGATAGATTCTTCTCACATACAATACATCCTGACCACAGTTTCTACTCCCTTCACTTCTCCCAGTTTTCCCCACCTCTCCTCTCCCCCAAGTCCACTCCCCCTCCATTTCCCTTCAGAAAGGAGAAGGCTTCCAAGAGACAACAACCAAAAATGACAAAATAGGATGCAATAAGACATGTCAAAAACCCTCATATGCAGTCTGGACAAGGCAGCCCAATAGGAAGAAAAGATGGAGGTCTTTGAAGTTCAAAATTGTAGCAAAAGATTCTTAGGACTGATCAAAAACACAACCCACAGAAGAAACAAAACACTAACTTGAATCTTATCATACATATAAATTTGCTCCACAAAACAACTGTATCAAAGGATGAAAAGACAGCTACAGATTAGAGGTAAACCCTTGAATGTCATTTGTCTAAGAAAATACTGATTTCTATAATAAATAATGCTGTAAACACAGTAATAAAGAACTAGTTAGAAAATGGTCAGAAGGCAGGAAGTCATGTTTTACTGAAATTGTACAAACAACAAATGAGTGTATGAGAAGGTGGTCAGTATCATTAGCTGGTGGAGAAACAGCAGTCCAGATCCATATCAGGGCACACATTCTAGGATGGGTATTTTTAAAAAACAGTGACAGAGGGCTGGAGAGATGGTTGAGTGGTTAGGAGCACAGGTAGCTCATGCAGAAGACCTCAGTTCAGTTCTCAGTGCCCACACTGGGTAGCTTACAACCATTTGTAACTCTAATTCTAGGGGATATGTCACCCTCTGCTGGCCTCCATGGGCATCTACACACACACACACACACACACACACACACACACACACACACACACATCTAAACTGGTAAGGATGTGGGGAGCTTAGATTTCTTAAGCCTTGGTGGAGGGAATGGTCCACTCCACAACTGTTTTGGGGAAAGTTTGGCAGTTTCAACCAAAACAAAACATCCATGTGTCACAGAGAACCTGGCAGATGGCTTCCTGGGTGTTAATTCCTGAGCTTTGGAAATTTTTGTTCACACAAAAACCTGTTTGCTAATGTTGATAAATGCTTTATGTATATTACCCAGAAATTAGTAATAAAACAGATGTGTTTATGAAGGTAAATAGTTCTACAAACCATGGTATCTGAGGTAAAAGAGTGAACTGTTGATACTGGTACCTTCTTGCATGGATCTCAGCAGAAGTTAGTCCTCTATAGTCATATGCATCATGATTATGTTTCTATTGAATTCCTGAGATCATAGGAAAGACATTAACAGAGCAGATTGCTCACCATCAGGGATTAGGGAGGGTTAGGAGAAGATGGGTAGCAAGTGCTTATGGAAGGGCTGTGTAAAGAATCCTCATGCTCAGGACCCGGTCCCACTGCCTGGATGCCTCCCAAACAGATCAAGCCAATCAACTGTCTCACCCATTCAGAGGGCCTGATCCATTTGGTGACCCTTCAGCCATTGGTTCATAGTTCATGTGTTTCCATTCGTTTGGCTATTTGTCCCTGTGCTTTATCCAACCTTGGTCTCAACAATTCTCACTCCTGTGCTCATTGCATGAGTCGGCTGTTTGAAACCTGGGGCCTATGCAGGATCGCTTGGCTCGGCCTAGGAGGAGGGGACTGGACCTTCCTGGACTGAGTCTACCAGGTTGATCTCAGTCCGCGGGGGAGGCTTTGCCCTGGAGGAGGTGGGAATGGGGGGTGGGCTGGGGGAAAGGTGAGGGGGGTGGGAGGGGGAGAACAAGGGAATCGTGGCTGATATGTAGAACTGAATTGTATTGCAAAATAAAAATAAAAAAATTAAAAAAAAAAGAATCCTCATGCTGATGGAAGTGTACCCTCTCCTACCTGTGTTGCTGTCCCTGTGGTACAATGCCTTGACATTGCAGGGACTTTGAAACTAGATAAAGATGACCCCAAATCCTCCTGGATTATTTCTAAGTTCACAAGGCTTATCTCAAAAGGTTTCACTAAAAAAGGCATTTATCAGGCTCCAGAGATGGCAGAAGGTCAAGGTGCTTTTCCTGTGAATCTGATGACCCCAGTTTGGACCACAGAATCCATGTAAAGGTGCAAAGAGAGAACTAACTCCACAGATTTGGCCTCTGACTTCCACTTGCAATCTATGGCATGTATGCCTATGCACACTTGCATCTCCTAAATACATACAATAATAATAATATTAAATAAATAAATTAAAAGACATTTACCAATAAAGAAATACTGTAATGAGAAGGCATAGTGAAAAATCACAGGACTTTCCTGGACCAGCTATTCAGAGAAAGTTTTTTTATGGATCTAACATATAAATGAGTTCATGAGAGATGAGATGGAACCAGCAATGTAGGAGAGCAAGGCATCCATGTGAATATACTGAAACACCGGAGAATCTGTGCACTAAAAGGTCTTAGTGTACCCTTATCCCTCTGGCATCTGGATGCCAAAGAAAATGCCCAACTTGTTTCTGGGTATGTCTTGCCCAGGCTCCTGACTGGAGGCTCACATGGTGAATGCTGTCACTCCAGTGTAAAGAGTCTACATCCCTGAGACTCTTGCAGATAAGCTCCAAGGGTTGTAAAGTTAGTGTCCTCCACCCACCACAGGGATACTTAGAGGTAGCTGGTATTTTCACACATCTCATACTCTTGGAATCTCACAGCCACTCTGTGGTATAGGGCTGGCCAATATAGCTTTGTGTTCATTTTGCCTTCAAGGACATAGACTTTGAAAGTGTTGGCGATGTGTCCTACTGTGCTTCATACAGTAAGCTTGAGACTAAATCCTGGCCTATCTGGTCCTAAGGTCTGTAATTATGGATGAGGTACAGTTGTAGTTTCATGGTGTTCTACTGTAGTAATGAATAGATGTAGGGGAAAGTGGGGTTTTTGAACTCAAGAGCCTCTTGTTTCAGCGTCCCGTGTTAGGAATCTAGCCAAGGAACAAAATGAAAAAGTGATGTTTTTGTAGGAGTGAATAGTTTGTTGAGAAGATAAAATTGGCAGAGAAGACAGTAGTTAGATGTGGAAGAAATTCAAATATTTTTCTATAAATGATTATTATAAAAACAATAAATGCTGAAATATTGAAGGCAAAATGCAATGTTTTCTACCAAGTATTTGAACTTAATTTTGCCAACACCATTTACGTTCTATTCTCCTCCCACTACTTGTTTTTGATAGCCAGCCAGGGTGGATTTCCACATCTGTGATTTACATATGCCATTCATGCCAGACCCACTACCTTTTGATTCTTGTAGGTTGATAGTATATTTTAACTATGTATATATAGCATGTTTTTCCATTGTTTTGTTAAGGTCTTATACTGTAATGCAAATATAAGCACCTTCTCCCATGCTCACACTGTGTTTATTACAGCACTATTGGCAGTAGCTAAGGTGCAGAGTCAACCTAGATATCCATCACTGGATGACTGAATAATGACATATGGTGAGGATACATGAGAGAATAATCACTCAGCTCCCTCAAAAGGAAATCTTAGGATTTTGGCAGCATAAAATTGTGTGGATGTCATTATGCAAAGTGAAATAAGCCACATAGAGAAGGACAAACACTTCATGCTCTCACTCATTTGCAGAAATTGATGACCTTCTCATGGAAAGTGAAGGGACTGGGGGTTACTGTGAAATGGGTAGAGGAGAAGATGAGACAGAAAGATTTTCTTAAGAGACACCAAAATACAATTCGAATGGGGCCGTGTGTGTGTGTGTGTGTGTGTGTGTGTGTGTGTGTGTGTGTGTGTAGAAATATCAGTAGAAAAGGAAGTAAGAGGGGAGAGAAAGAGGTCTAATAAAATAAAAGTGGAGACTGAGAAAAAGCAATGACTGGACGGCATAGCTGTCTCAGGAATTAAGAATATTTGCTGCTCTTGCACAGGATCAGAGCAATTCCCAGGACTGGTGCTGGGAGCTGGTAACCACTTGGTACTCTATCTCCAGGGCCTCCTTCTGGCCTCTGCATTATCCTCACATGCACATACCCCCCTCCACACACACACAGGTTAATAAATAAATGTAATGAAATTTAAATGTTGGGATCACACTTATCATTGCACAGGCTGTGAGTCCCCCACAGCAGGTTCTTCAGATTGTCCTGTCACTCCTTTCCTTTTCTCTGACTGAGCTCTCCTTGTCTCTCTGCTGCTGTGCTAAGGTCTGAGGTAATTGCTTTGCCTTGGTTCATTGTCTTCAATTGTCATAGCTGTTCATTAAGAGAATAGAAACCCCATGCAGGCAAACACCACATTCAGCACATTTCTGATTTGTAGTCACATACTCTTGTGACAGGTGTTATGAAATTTATCAAATTAATCTTATTTAAGTGGTCATGTCTTTTTAGAAGACCTCAGAACAGGCTCCTTTGGTTAAAGTGTCCTGGTTGGTTTCAGCTGTCAACTTGACATAATCTAGGGTTATCTATGAAGGTGATCTCAGTTGATGGGCAGGACTGCCTTGATTGTTCCTTGATGTACTCTGGGCAGCACCATTCCCTGGTCAAGTGGTCCTAGGCTATATAAGAAAGCTAGGTAAGCGTGGGCCTTCTTGAGAGGCAGCAAGTGGTATTTCTCCATGGTTTCTGCTTCAAGTTCTTGTTTGAGTTCTTGCCTTGACTTCCTTAAATGATAAACTATAATCTGTAAGCTGAAAAAAACCCTTTCCCTCTCTAAGTTTCTTTTGATCAGAGGGTTTTATCATAGAAACAGAAAGGAAACTAGAACAAAAAATATCTACTTCTTTCTTTTTCTTTTATATGTAATTTTATGTGTATGTGTGTATAATGTATGTGAGTGCGTGCATGCGTGCGTGCGTGGGTGCGTGCGTGCGTGCGTGCATGTGTGTGTCTGTGTGTGCAGGCAGGCACATACCACTGCGTATGTGCAGCAGAGGACAACCTCAGAAGCCATTCCTCACCTTCCCTATTGCCTCAGGCTGGCCCCTTTGTCTTGTCTGCTGTGTAAGCCAGGCTAGCTGACCTGCCAGCTCCCAGGTGTTCTCCTGACCTTACTGCCCAGCTCACTGTAGGAGTGCCTGGATTACCGGCATGAGCTATTATGTCTAGCTTTGTATGACCAAGCATTTGAGAACAGGTCTTCATGATTGCATAGTAAGTGCTCCATTCACTGGGCCTTCTTCCCAGGCCTCGTGACTGCTCCACTCCGAACTGAGCCTGGATTATTACTTTGCAAAACAGAAAAATCTCATCTAAACAGAACGATATTAAATGTAGTGTCCATCCGTAATTCTAAAATTAACTCAAATTTGGCAGTCATGTATTGATTGTATCATTGAAGACAAATTTTAAGGACCCATGCTGGCTTGTTTCCTAGGTTCTGAGTGTTATACATGCTGCTTTGTTACCTCTGCCGTTTCATGTGGAGGTTGATGGGAATTGCTCCTGGGAGATCAGTACAGAGGCCAGCAAGATCATGGCTGAGATGACTCCCCAGACTTCTGATTTTCCTGAATTGTAGCAGCCGTGGGTACAAAGCCCTTGAAGAACTCTAAGTACCCTCACATCATCTGCCTTTCACGGTTCACTTTGACATAGTCAGAAATTTCATTTCAAGCCATTGCTGGGGAGGTGATGATGTTCTCTTGCCTTCTTGAGCTGAACAAATTAAAATCTGAGGTTTCCTTCGTCTGTAAGTGGGTAGGAGTTCATTGGACACACCCCATTAGCTGCTTAATTTTTATGCCACATAAATGGGGCGTTGCTTTGCCATTTTGTGCAAAGGGACTTTATAGAAAGCCATAAAGAAGGACAGTAAATTTGCAGACATGTGCTCTGTGAACATATCACCCCTGGAGCTCCATCCCTTCTTGAAGAATGATTCCTTGTAGGCAGTTTTCTGCCCCAGTGCCAGGAAATGAGTGTGTCTCTTAAATCCCTTTCTGTAAGGATGTCTTCCTGGTCTTAGGTTCCTCTAAGATCCTTTTTGTCTCCTTCAATTGAAGGAAATTGCAGAGCTCATCACAGAGTCTGTTCAACTCGAGCAGAATTTCACTGAATCATGTCCAGAGTAAGTCTGCACACCACTTTCCATCTCGACAGTTGCTCTGGAATTTCAAAACTGGTGGCAATACCACCCTAACCCACGAGTTCTCTTTGGAGCATGTTCTTATGTATTAAATCTTCCCCCTTTTTTGTGTGGGACCAGGGATGGAAACTAGGCCTCATGCATACCAGTGAAGTGCTCTACCACTGAATCAAAACCCTAGCTTTTCAAGCATCTTGAGTCTCTATAACACGTCAGCCCATGAATACAGTGTGCAATATTTAAAATGAAATCAATTTATTGCCCTCCATCCTATATCTTGTCTTTATGGTGAAAATGTTGAAAGTCCTTCTGGCTTTTTTGGATGTGCACATTCTCAACTCCAGTTGTGTCAGCAGAGCCCTTCATTGCTGTCTAACTCTTACCTAGTGCCCGCCAGTCCGCCAGTCCAGCTTTTCCCACCTCCTCCTCCTCCTCCTTCCTGCTCCCACTTCCCGATAACTACCATTCTGTTCTCAACTTCCATTGTTTTCTTTTATTCAGTGCTCTCTCTCTCTCTCTCTCTCTCTCTCTCTCTCTTTCTCTCTCTCCCTCTGTGTGTGTGTGTGCGTGTGTGCGTGTGTGCATGGGTGTGTGTACATGTGCCATGGTACACATGTGGAAGTCAGAGAACAACCTGCAAGGGTCAGTTCTCTCCTTCCACCATGTGGGGATTGAACTGAGGTCATCGAGTTTGGCAGCAAGCACCTTTACCCACTGATTCATCTCACCATCTTATGTTGATCATGGTTAGATCCTCCATGTGCTTCATATCCTTTACTTTGTACACATACTTATTTTACTATTATCACTACACAGTTGTTTCTTACAATCATTTTTCTATAATGTGGACTATGGATAAAGAATAGAGACTTGTGTGTCACTTAGAACAGGTAGGTGCTACTGAGTTCACATCAGAAAGAACAGAATCAATGGAACCCAGGTATTTTCTGGTGAGAAATCCTGGGATTCATAAAAGCCCAGCAAATTATTATTGATGTAAATTCTTAAGTGATAGGTGGTGCACATTTGAATTTTTATTTCTCACCATGTGAACAGAAACAATTCCAGTCCTTGAGTGACTCTGAAGTAGGGTTGGTTTTCTGTGTTCTGTCCCTTTGGTCTGAAATTTCATTACATGTTTCCTTAGTGCAAAATTAATTGATCCTGGAGAAAGTGATCGATCATTGAAGGGGAAGCCAGATTGATTTTTATACCACCTCTTGCTTGTTTCCATCTTAGTAGAATTACTCTATTATGCTTCTGGAAGTGTTTATGGGCATTATAAGACATTTACATCTTGATGTATTCAGGTACTTCAGTGGTTTTTAGCTATTATTAAGGGAATTATATTAGGATTAGGCTGGTTATCAATCTCTGGATCTGGCACCTAGCTAAGGAAATCACTGCTTTATCCTCATTAAAGCTGTAAATAGAACATCATTAGCAGCACATGCTCACCAAGTGCCAAGGCTGGTGTGAATCCCTCTGCCTTGGGGGAGCCTGGATTCTTACACATCAGAAGTTAAATAAGCAACACTTTGACAATTTGTAAAGAACTTCCTCTTCATAAAGTGCCCTCCTACTTTAAAGCTTAAGAATACTGCAGGAGAGATTGGGGGTTGTCTAGTTGGTAAAACACTCACCACAGGAGCATAAGGGCCTATGCTTGGTCCCCCAGAACCCATGCAAAAAGCCAGGTATGGTGTCACACATCTGTATTCCCAGTCCATTGGAATGAGGAGACAGGAGAGTCCCTGGGACTCACTGGCCAGCTAGTGTAGCCAAATCAATGAGCTCCATCTTCAGTGAGAGACGCTGTGTCCAACAGTGAGGTAGCAAGTGATTAAGGAGGAGGATCAAGGCCATCCTCAGCTTCCCTCCATCTGCATGCATACAAGCCCTTGCATGCACACGTGTACACACTCATATACCACACACATGCACATACACCACACAGGAGACATAGACTCTATGGAAATTTTTACAAATAAGGAGTAAGGGATTTAATCCCTTGGGTGTGTTGTTCAAATATTCACCAAAGGACAATCTGATGCTCTATTAGCCTTGAAGAAGAAACCCCGAGAGTGGACACATGGAAGGGTAATCAAAACAGAGGTAGATAAATAAACACTACCCATGCTGTAAATTTAGTCTTCATTGAGGTTAGAGATGCTGGAGTTTGGTTTTACTTATCTGAGTTTTCTTTTGCCATTGAGATTAGTTCTAATCGGCTTAGGTGAAACCTGGCTGAGAGATTATAAACAAAAGATAATGATAAATGGTGATGTTCCCACTCGACCGCCATCTGGGGAGAGTGCGAGAGAGATTCATAATAGCTTAGTCTAGGTGAGGTTGTTCATGTTGATTGTTTTAATGATCTGGAAGGGAAAGTAAATTGCATGCTAATGAAATTTGCAGAAGATATTAAATTGGAAGGTGCTAGAAACAGGAGCGAGGATGGAGGATATTATATAAACATACCCTATGTAGGTTAGAAATATGGACAGAAAGGATAAAAATGTGAAAACACTTAAAAAGTAACATGGGGTTACATTTTTGGGAGACAGGGAAGAATAAAGTGAATCCCGAAATGGCCTGATAGAAACAAAAGGAGAACTATGGATCAGGGATGAGAAGATACTACAGCATCGGGTGCAGCTTTCAACCTGCCACTCTTCCAAAGTCAGTCTCTCATTGCACAGCCTGAGCAAGATGAGCCGTGGCCTCCAGAACACACGCATAGCAGCTTCCCTCCAATCCCGTTCTCCCCACTTCTGGGGCTGCCTCTCTGGTTTCAGTCTCTCTTCCCTCTTTTTGTCCTTTCATATCTTTCAGCTCACCCACCCCTCGTCTGTAGCATTTATTTCTGGTAGCGTTAGTAGGAGAAAGATGGAGACAGATTGGAGAAAAGTTGGCAGTGGGAGCAGGAACAGATTAAGGGAAGGGAAGGTTTGATTTATGAGTAGAGATTAAAGGCGTTGAGTTTCCATGGCTTGTCTCCTGGTGACATCCAAAGGTGGGTACCAGTGCACATGCACTTAAGTGACGTAAGTGGGAAAGGGGTCATGATATTATTTAGACCCATGAAGAGTAGTATAGCCAATGATGAGTCTGATAGGGAATTATATAATCATAATTCACTCTGGAACTTAGGAAGGTTTGGAAACATCCTGGTTAATGCTTCTTTGCTGGTTGACACCCATACCTGGCCCATCTAAAGGCTGTGGCTGAATTGAGCAAATACCCGCATTTGAACAGGAAAACCCAGAACAGACCCAGGAACGAAGCATATGGCTATTCCTCTTTCTTTTGAGTCTTACTATGTTTTTGACATGTGTACTAGGGCCTTTGCTTTCATTACTATGTACAGATAGATCTATATATTGCTCCTTGACACAAGACGGAAGCAGCAGGCTAACACTTGTGGAACACATATGATAAATGCTTGTGGGGAGGTATAGATTATATTAATACAGAGATGCTACATCTCAAAGATACATTCTCTCTGCCAAATGCTGGGATAAACCAGTTGTCATCCAATTGGATATGAGACCCATTTTACAGACAAGAAAAATGGACCTGGAAGATGTTGGGTCTCAAGTAGTTTGTTCTCAGGTTTGCAGCAGAGTGAAGGAAATGGAGTGAGTGCGGGCCTTTAACATTACTCTGTGGTGGTGGTGAGTAGATGGTGCTGAAGATTAGTTCCAAGGTTTTCATAATGGAAGCAGATGCAAATTAATGCTCTCAAAGATAGTTCCTAAGAGAACAGAGAACGTGGATACTTTTCATGCCTTTGTGACTGATTTCCCAACAGGAAACCTTTAAGGAAAAGGAAGATATTTTCTTTGGGGGTCATACTGAGGATTGAACTCAGGGCCTTGTACTTGCTGGGTAAGCATACTACCACTAAGCTATGTCCCCAGTGCAAAAATAAAAGTGGTTAAATAACTTGCAAACAATTTCAAGGCTTCCCTAGGAACTGGTTTGGATTTGAGCCTGCTCCATTTGATGAAGCCACTCTGCCTTTAAATGGAAAGCAAGTGTGAAGAAATTGGGCCCTGAGGGGCTAGGGAACAGAAAAGGGCAGGCACTAATGATCCTGCACAGGGATAGGCTGTCTGTGGAGCCACAGTAAGCTATTAAGTGCTTCTGAGTCAGAGATAACATTAGCTATGAAGTGAAAGTTCTAAATTCAAGGTGTCACCCTGGAATTTTAACTTTTGGAGGAGCTGTCTTCATCTGAATTCACAAGTATCGAGGAGTTCTTGAGAAGAAGCTCAGCTTGTGTGGAAATGAGCCTGCTGATGTCCAAGATAGATAGACCTGTGGTAATCAAAATGTGGAAGACTTAGGGGGAAATTGAATAAGGTAATTGCTAGCTCCTTTTTCTGGTCAGTGGTGTGACATCTGGCTGTGATTTCAGGGTGCTCCTCCATCTTTGAGCTTCACTGGGGTGTGTGCTTGTAATCCCAGAGCTGGAGAGGCAGACACAGGCACAGCTCACTATTCAGCCAGCTGAGCTGACTCGGTGAGTTCTAGGTCACCAAAAGACTATCTCTCATAAAATAACATGGATAATACCTAAGGAATGCTAATGTTGACTTTTGGCTTATGCACACATGTGTGCATACATGCACACACTTGCACACACACACACATATACATACATATATATATATATATATATATATATATATATATATATATATATATATATATATATATATATCACTAAAGAAAGAGAAGGATGGCTCAATTGATAAGTATTTGCCATGCAAGCATGAAGACCTGGCTTTGGCCCCCAAATCCAATAATGCTCTTATCTCAACATTGGAGAGGCAGAGACAGGTAAATCCCTGGCACTCAATGGCCGACGAGTCTAGCTAATTCTAGGCCAGTAGGAGATGCTGTGTCAGAAAATAAAGTGAATGACTCCTGAGTAAAGACACCTGAGGTTGACTTCTCCTCCATGTGAATGTGTACACATGTGCCCCTGTACATACACAGAGAGCAAGAATTTCTGACCTATTCTACAATCCATACTGTGAAGTATTGTGTTCTACTGAGTGGATAGGTTAAACGTTCTATTTTCTGTATCATTTCAGTTTTTCAGCAAGGTCTGCAGTGGATGGAGACATAATGATCAGAAGTCCATTTTCTTGTTTAGTTGCACTAGCTGAGCCTCAGATATAACATGTACATTACTGAGTGTCAAAAATGTGACAGGCCAGTAAAGATCCCCTCTAAAAGTTGGATGGATCAAAGAAAAAAAGGATGAGGAATTCAATAAGTCTCACCTTGCTTCACTCAGAGTGGCAGTGACAGAGAGCCTTCTAGAGTGCTTGGAACCTGCTTGCACCCTCCACCCTCTTTTCTTCCTACTCAATCTTACTTTCTTTTTCCCAAACCATCTAATTAGAAGTTGCAAATGCCCAGTGGGCTCCATAGTTTGACAGTGAGTGGCAGAGATATGGCCAAATTACCTGGAATGGTGTTTTTAATTTATTGTCAAAATTCACTGTCTAGGGCAAACCTACCTCTGTTCCTGGAGCCTTTACTTGGAAGGAAAGAGAAAGTGAAGGTTTTCTAAGCTCATGACTGCAAGGCAGAAAGCTAATCCTTGTGATCACAGTGGGGCATGTGTGTATGGTACTGGTCTGGAGGGAGGGAGAGAGCTCTTCCTGTCTGTCTTGTTTTACATGTCATTCTGTAAATAGCATTGGCTTCAAATTAGACTTGCACACCATTGAGGCTGCTAGTGTGCAAATGGTTGGTGGGTAATCACTTGGCCTCATTATTTATATTATCTACTTAGCGACTAGAAAATGTAATTCCTCTTGCGATTTTTATCTCTTTTCATTCTTTAGCTTGGCTAATGGCACTGACATTAATCAGTTTGCTAGCTTTCTCTGCCTATGCCTTTGGGATAGCTCGGGGCCTCGTTCAGAAATCAATTTTCCATCAGTTCACACCTGTACCTAAAACAAATACCAGATATGCTTGCTGGTACACTGCCAATATTTTAAGAGTCACAGTGGTAATGAGACCCTAGCATACATTATCTCCCCCAATGAAACATGCCATCCAGTGCTAATGCTTGACTCATACAACAACAGGTGAGTATGTGACAGTGTTGGGACATGCTTCCATTTATTGAGTGACACTCTTCCACCTATGTGACAAGAAACCAAGGTAATGATAATTCCTAGCTTCTCATATGGTGGCAGTGGGCGTGTTGCAGTATTGTGCATGTATGTGGGTGGTTGTTCATGCCTATACAGGTCTGTATGTGGATGTGCATTCATGCATGGAGAGGTCAGAGGTTAACCTCAGATGTGTTTCCTTGGGAGCCATCCATATTTGTCTTTGTCAGTTTGTTTTTGAGACAGTCTCTCACTAGAACCCGAGACTCTTTGATTTCGTTTGACTGGCAACCCAGCAAGCTCCAGGGATCTTCCTATTCCTGCCTCCCCTGCACATAACACCTGCCCAATTTTTTACGTGGGTCCTAGGGATTGATCTCAATTCTTCATGCTCATGTGGCCTCACTTTACCTACCAAGGTTTTTTCCTAGCCCGGTGGGTTTGCTTTGGAGTTGGAACAAGTGAATTGTAATCCTAAAAGTTGAAGTTGTCCCTTTCTTCTTTCCCACCACCTCATGAATCAGAGTAGCTGTTTAGTCATGGGGCACAATGGTCCTGACCTTGGAGGCTCTGCTGGGAATGGAGATGCTTTTCCTGGCTCAGTCATCAGTATTCAGTTGTGTGGCCCTCATGCTGGGTCATTGTGGAGGTGTTGTGACTGTGTTTGAATTTTACACAGAGGCACGGAGAACATACCATTCCTTCATTAAAGGCTTATTAACTGCACTTTGTGGAATGGGGTGAAAACAAATATGCTCCCAAATGGCTTTGTGTGTTTATTATCCTCTTGCCTGATCCATAAACTCAGGGCCTAGGGGGATGTTGCAGAATCAAGGACTTAAAAAGAAATATACAGTCATGTAGCCTGTGCCTGAGAGAGGTGAGGGAGCCTCAGGAACTTCTAATTTCTGTTGTACTTCTTCCTCAGTCTTTGGGAGCCGAGAAAGGGAGAAACTGAAATAAGGCAGTGGGGGAGTGTGGATAGTGAGGCTGCAAGATTGGAATGCCAACCCCCAAATCTAAATTATGAAGCTCAGCCAAAGGAGAACTGTTTTGAGCACTGACATGATTTACAGGTGGATAATCCTCCAACAATGGTCTGCAGTCAAAATGCAGGTGCACTGAAAATGTGTGTTCCATTAACTTCTGGATGGCGTGTAAGTGTGTAGAAACATGAATGAATGTTTGTGTCTAGACTGAGCATCCATCCAAGATACATCTTTGTATAAAGGTATATGTTGTAGAACGGTAAATATTACAGAAAGACATATACGAGATATTACCTAAAGGCACATATTATATAAAAAGCATATATTCTAAGACTCCAGACATCTCTTGTGGTTCTAAGAAATTGGAGTAAAAGAAACTGAAGCTGTACCAAATAGAAGGAACCATGTAGGGAAGGAATTTGGTGCTGGGGAGATGCCACAGAGATCAAGAGTGCTTGCTGTTTTTTTTTGCAGAGGACCTGAGTTTGGTTCCTAGAATCCATGTCAGGCCCCTCACAACTACCTGTAACTTCAGATGCAAGGAATCTGACTGTCTCCTCTGACCTCCAAAGGCATTGTATACACACACACACACACACACACACACACACACACACACACACACATCAAATAAAAATAAAAAATAAGTCTTTAAACAAATTCCATATCACCCTTTATGACAAAACTATTGAAAGGGAAGTGTAAGAAGAGCCACGGAGAGGAAAGCCTTAGATTATTACTAGGAGTTCAAATGCACAGGGCCTGTGAGTAAGATAGAAAAGACATGGGTCACTTGGCTTGGTTGAGGGGGGGAAACAGTCTTCATACTGGCAATGCTTAGAAACCAAGCACTTGGAACCACCATCTCTACATACAGTTAACATTTCCCAGCCCCACACAGCTCCTAAGCAATGCTGCCTGCTAGTTGTACTCATACTGAAGGATCTAGTTGGTTCTTTGCCACCTGTCTGTGTTCTAAAATGCAAAATAGCTCCACTTTTCTTGCTGCTGAGAGGTTTTCCTTTTAGGATGTAAATGGCCGTGGCTTTGGATTGAATCTCCGTTCTGTTTTTCTGGTCCCCAAGTACTAGCTCATTAATCTTTGTCCATTCTGCAGTCTTCACAGCCAAGAAGAGAAGACAGAGCCTGCTGGCAGCATGGAGGGAGGGGGGTGATTCAGACAGACTCTGTTCTCTTTTTCTGTTCCTCCTTAGCACTCTCCCTGCACTGTAGACATCAGATCCTACCAAAAAACTTTTTATCCGCATAAATGGCCCACTAACCCAACGTATCACATGGCAATAAATCACCAGTTCCATTATTAAATAAATTGTGGGTTCTTTCCTAAAAGTGTGCTAACACACAGTCAGCACAGTGTTGTTTATGTCACGCCAAGCTAATATCTTTAGAGTCAACATCCAGGCAGGTGAGCATGCTGCATCGAAATATTAATTATACACCATCTTGGCACTGATAACAAATGCTCCTGTGTGGCTTTCTTTTCTGGAGGAGGGGAGGCTAAAGCGGGTTGCAAAGCAAAAGTCTAAATAATTTAAAAGAGCTTTAGTCACAGTGGGCAGCCTCTACCAACATCAAAGTCATGGCCATTCACTTTTAATCCCCATCTTTGGTTTTGTTTCTTCTGCAAACAGCTCTGAATGTCAGGCTTCATTGTATCTTCAAGGTATCATTAAAGACCTGTTCCCAGCCAGGGACAAATACAGTGTCAATAGCTTGGGAAAAGTTCAGAGATCTTGACTCAGATGTGTGAGAAGTTCTCACATGGCCACCTTCATTTAAAGCCAGCGCTGGCTCCTGTGGCTGGTGAATTGTGTGGTCCCCTTCCAGACTTGGAGACTCCTTTTCTCTCTTAATGTTAGAAGATACGTTTACTTGGCTTACAAGATTGTTGCAAGGGTTATAATATTTACTACATGTAACATGTGATAGCCCTGTAGGAGATATTGGAGTTATCAAGATGAAGACAGGTCATTAATTATTCAGCATTAAGTAGTGTGATGGTGGGCTTTAATTGTCAACTTGTGGGCCAGGCGCTTGTGAACTGAGTTCCAACCCCAGGACCCACATGTTGGAAGAAGAAAACCTATTAATACAAGTTCTCCTCTGTCCTCTATCCAAACACCATGTCATGCAAACATAAATATATATACATAGAAGTACACAGATACACAACACATGTACAAAGTATAATTAACTATCAACCTAGAATCTCCTGAGAAGAGAGCCTCAACTGAGAAGTTTGTCTCAATCAGGTTGGCCTATGGGCATGTCTGAGGGCAACTGTCTTGATAATTGATAGAGGAGGACTCAGCACATTGAGGACGGCACCACTTCCTTAGCAGGGATTCCTTTACTACGTAAGTCAGGAGAAAATTGGATGAGAGCAACCAAGGAGGAGTGCATTTACTTCTCTCTGCTGTGAACTGCAGTGATTATGTGACTAGCTGCTTTGAATTCCTACCTTGATTTTCCCCTCAATGAAGGACTGTAACTTGAAATTATAAGATGAATAAATGGTTTCTTTCCCAAGTTGTTTGTTGGTGGGAGTTACTTCATCATAGCAACAGAGAGAAAAGAGATACCGAGCAAAAGTGAAATAGATACCCTGGTGGTGGCATGTGCCTCCTGTAGTCCTAGCACTTGGAAGACTGAGGCAGAAGGATCACAGCTGGAGGCCAGACCAAGCTCAAAATCAATAGAATGATACCAATATTTCACATAATGTGGACTTAGGATTCATTGGTTCTAGGAAATAATCATTGTCTACTTAGTAAGTAGTATGATTTTGAATCCTGGCTTCTCTGTAGGCCAGTGTGAGTTTGAGCTTGTAGAGATTATGTTGTAACTCTCTTTAGAGTCCTTTCATTTAATCAGTGGGGCTAGAAAAGCAACTGAAGGCCTTTAAAGAGGACTGGTGACTCCTCATGGTGACTTGCATGACAGGAACTTCCTCTAGGGCCATATGACTTGAGTGACAGGGATCTTCTGATGTCCCTTGGCCAGGTCGTTAAGCATGGATGATCAGATTTAGAGGGACTCAGTGACACTTACAAATGAGTCTTACTTATCTGTATCCCAACACTGCAATTCAAGGTCTGTGAGAATTTATATCTTGTTTTCCTTACACGTGACAATATATGCCCAGAAACCAAGAAAGTACCTGGGACAGAGTTGAGTTGAAGGATACATCTGAAGGAATCAATAAATATCAAACAAAGTTCAAGCTGGAGAGAGATGACCCACTAGATAAAGTTCTGGCTATGGACACATGAAGACCAGAACCCATGTAAATAATGACTGCGTTTGATGTTCTGCCTATAATCCCAGAATAGGGAGACAGAACAAGGTACCCCTGGAATAAGCTGGCTAGCTCAGTTAGTCACATCAGTGAGCTCTGGGCACAGAAAAGAGATCTTGTATCAACATATGAGGTGGAGAGTGGTTGAAGATAGCCAATGTCAACATCTGGCCTCCACACACACATGAACATACTATTACATACATGTGAGTCCATGCACATGCAAACATACATATGCAATACATACATGCACATGGGAAAAAAGTATCTAAGAACACTAAATAAATTGGCGAATTAAGCCTGGTAGTCTCAACCTCAATACTGACAGAGATCTTGGCATTTTGAGCTGTCCTAGGCATAAAATAACAAAGGAGTGTTGACAAAGCTCATGGAAAACTAAGGAACACACACTTTACCCAGTGGCATTCTCAGTCACTTGATGGTCGTCAGCAACAGGCACAAAAAACGTATTCACATGAGGATTCAGACTCAAAAAATTAGCTCCATGAATTAAATCTCAAACTGAAGTAGAGGGTTATAGGAATAAAGTGACTAATCAACATTCGAAATGGCCAACAGTAGAGCCACCAAAAATAGCTGTGGTGTTGCTTGCTCGGTCTCTTCCATCTGCTCAGCCTTGAAATTATTCTGGTTGTATTTCAGTTGAAAACAAACATGCTTGTGGGCCTATCTTATAATGGGTTTATGTTGCTGTGGGATTCATCAAGTTAGTCAACAGATGTGTTTTGAAGACTCACTATGTGTCTATCTAATACTGTGGATTAGGGCTACAAGAACAAATACCAGAGAATTCAGAGTTGCCTGGGTCATTCAGCTTTATTCTCAAAAGTTGTATCATGGTACACAGCCTGATTTGTACTTAGAAACAAATACTGGATGAATGGCTAAATGTGTGATTGGAAAGGGGACTGAAAACCTTGTAGGTTGCTGGCTTAAAGTCTATGCATGCCTAGATGAGCATGCATGCATGCACACATGTGTATACACCCTTAATTCTCCACATGTATTACACATAAAATGGCATAGTTAGACTTCTGTTTAGCCTTAACTATCAATGTGGTGCAACCTATAACCACCTAGGAAGAGAATTGCTACTCAAGAATTCCTAGACATCCCTATTCTCATGTCTATGGGTGATTATCTTGATTGCCAATTGATTAGGAAGAACTAGCCCATTGTGGGTACTGCTATTCTCTGGTTGGGGTCCTGGACTGTATAATGCAATACTATGGATGTGGTATGACTAGCTGCTTGAGTTCCTGCCTCAACTTCCCAAGATGGTGGACTTTATCTGGGATTTGTAAGCAAAATAAATATACCCTCTCTGCCCTCAAGTTGCTTTTTTTTTTTAAAGATATTTTATCACAGCAACAGAAATGACACTAGGAATTAGAAAATTCTCCTCTAAAATTAAGAATATTTACTTAAATGCAGAAAAACTCTGAAATCACCCAGCTATTGCTCCTGAGATAGAAGTGTTTTTAGACGTTAAACATCATCACAAGATCTTTCTACAGTACCCTACACATGTTTTCCTTTTCTAGACATTTCTAAACTTTGGTTTCTAGGTGAAGAAAGATTAGAAACATTGAAAGTTGGTGAATTTTGCATGTTCTAATCTTTTCTGTGTGTGAACAAGAATGCATAGTATTGTTGACAGTGTTAGACCAGCTCACATATTTCACACTACTCTTTGATGTCCCTCAGCTATATGCGAAGGTAGATGACATTAACATGCTCTAATTCAGCCCGATTTAATTCCTCAAATACTTAAAATCTCACATGCACTTTTCTGAAAGTGTTTATCAGATATAAGAGTTTTCTGGTGTAGTCTTTAGGCTCTCATGTAAACAAAGACACTTGAACTTCACCCTTTCCTGTTTGTGTCCCTTTTATTTCCTTCTCTTATCTTACTCTAGCTAAAACTTCAAGCACTATATTAAATTAGAATTGAGAAAGTGGAGACACCTGTCTTGTTCTTGATTGTAGTGAGATGTTTTGAGTTTTTACATTTGTGACTAAGTTGGCATGTTCCATCTATCCCTAGCCTCTTTAGGATTTTATTGCACAGGAATTCTAGATTTTGTCAAAAGCCATTTCTGTATCTACTGAGATGGTTATATGATCTCTTACCTTGAGTTCATTTGTGTGGTGTATTACGTTATTGATTTGTGTATATTAAAACATGTTTAGATCTCTAGAATGAAGTCACCTTGATCATGGTTTTGGAGGTGTATTATCAATTTTTGCTAGTATTTTATTGGTAATTTTTATACCAGGGTTCATAAGAGAGGTTGCCCTATAGTTTAGAGTGTGTTTGTGTGTATGTGTGTGTCTGTATCTTTGTTTGGTTTTGGTATCAGGTTAATATGGGCTTTTTAAAAAGAATTTGGTAACATTCCCTCCATTTCTAAATCATTGAACTGTTTGAGAAGCATTGGTTTTAATTCTTTAAAGATATGGTAGAATTCAGCAGCAAGTTTATCTGGGCCTAGACTCTTGGTCGCCCACCAGAACTTGATGATAAGACACTGTTGTTGAAGACATCATCCATGTTGGTCACAGGACATAGAGAAATCAAGTCAGCACTGACTAGGAAGTTTCCTCCCTGCTGGCTAGCTTTCACAGTACTGAAAGACACTATACAGGTTTCTGGGAGGGTGTGGAATAATCAGCAGTCTTACACAGCTGTGAACCCCATAAACTGAAGTAATGGCCATTGTAATAAACTTTGCAACCATGATGTGAGTGTTATGGAGGTAACTAACCACTTCTGATGGGATTTCATACCTTCTCCACAGGAGGAAGTGCCCGCCTGCTACTGTAAATCTGGTCAAGAACCTGTGTTTAAGAGTTCACAGGACCCAGGAATAAACCTACTACTATTAATTTGCTAAATGGACATAGTATCAAACTGCCCTTTTAATCCATATCTCTATACCCATAGATTAGCACAGTCATTAGATCTCTTCAGAGCTGTTTCTTGGTGCAGTAGATGGTGTAGTGGATGGTGGTTAACACAGAAACTTGGAAATTCACCACTGGTCGAAGTGCAGAGAGTAAGTGACTGTTGTGTGCTCAGCCACAGATGGGAAGTCCACAGCTCTTCTCTCCTCATAGGCTTAGAAAACACTGCAATCCTGCACAAGAGAGTGAAGAAGGTTGCAAGGGTGAGAGGGAGGACTAAACCGAAACAGTGTCTTCTGGACACAACACACAGTCCTGATGCACTCATGGACTCACAGCTGCTGTGGTTGCTTGCACAAGACCTACACAAGATCAAGCCAGTTGATGGTTTTGTGCAGGAGGAAGAGTTCACAAGACCCAACCCCTAACTGAGGAGCTATGGACAGCTGATAGCATCTCGGGAAGAAAGAGTCCGTTTTCTTTAAAGCTATCCCTCCTAGTAGGTATTCCATGCTTCAGTGGATGACCTTACCCCAAAGCACATGGGGGTGTTTTGGTATGGACAACACAAATTGGAGTTCATTGGTTATTTTATTTTATTTTTGAGATGGTATATTGGGGACTTATGGCGGTGGGGTTGGATCCAAGATGAGTTAAAGGGAGTTGGGATGAGGATAATCAAAGTACATTGTATGAAATTCTCAACAAATTAGCAAAATTTCTTTTTTTTAAAAAAAAATATAGAAAGTACTAAAAAAATCTATGCAGCAAGAAATCAAATAGCTCAGTAAATGGGGAAATGAAATGAGCAAAGTGTTCTCAAAAGAGGAAATACAAATGGGCAATCAACATAAAATTTTTTGAACCTCACTAGTCATAGGGAAATGGGAATCAAAACTACATTAGATTCCATCTTACCCCAGTCAGAGTGGCAGTCATTAAAACAAATAATGGCAAATACTGGTAAGGCTAAGGGCAAAGGGGGACCCTTCTACACTGCTAGTAGCAATGTAACCAGTCTGTCATTATGAAATTGGCATGGAGATTCTTCAACAACCTAAAAGCACACATTCCATAGGACCTAGCTGTGCCAGTCTTAGGTGTTTACCACAGAGACTCCTGCATGGCACATCACAGAGATACTTGTCTGTCAGTGTTCACTGCAGCTCCAAAGTTGGGAGCAACCCAGATGTCCAGCAGGGAGAACTGGATAAACTAAATGTTGTATATGTATACAGAAAACTTTCAGCCACAAAGAATAAGAAATTATGTCGTTTGCAGGAAAATGGATGTAACTGGGGAGAACCACAAAACTGAATCACGTTAGACCTAAAAATGTCACATGTTTTCTTTCATGTGTGGTTCTTAGATTTTATGTGAATCTATAAAAGCATGTAGCCATATATAACACAAAATCAGAAGCAAATCGTCTATAGGACCAAAGGGGACTGATGGTGTGTGTGTGTGTGTGTGTGTGTGTGTGTGTGTGTGTGTGTGTGCTGCAAACAGAGAATATGACCAAAGTATGTTATGTTCTTGTATGAACAAGTCTTTTTGCAACTCAGTGCTGTGTACAATGAATATACACCAATAAAATAAAAATAAATCAACCATAAAAACTCATCTCCATGTTGTAGAAATTTACGGTCAAAATGTTTGTGGTCAATGATGCTTATCTGGATGGTGGTGAAAGTTACAGCAGTGTGACTCAGGCTGTACTGAGCTGATGAATCACCTCAGAGACCTTGTTCAAATACGAATTCCTATTTGGTCAGATCTGGGTTAGAGCTGAGCTCCTGTATTTCTAATGGACCCTCATAGCTGGGATGTTGCCTAACAATGAAACACATTTGCACATTTTAAATAGTTAGAGGGGTGTGTGTGTGTGTGTGTGTGTGTGTGTGTGTGTGTGTGCACACATGTGTGTATGTGTGCAGATGGGCATATGTCATCTTTCAGGTATTGTCCACTGTGCTTTCCTTTACAGGGCCTCTCATGAGTCTGGAACTCCCCAGAATTACAAGTGAGCTCTAATACTCCTTTTTTCTTTATAAAACAAACAAACAAAACAAAAACAAAAACAAAAACAAAATCATGGTTGCGGGGGGTTAAACTCAGGTCTTTGTGCTTACAAGGTAATCGTTTTACTGATTGAGCTATCACAGTTAGGGTATTGAGTGTAGGAGCACTATGCCACCACCTGACCATCATACACCACACTATTTTATTATAAAGACATCTCTTACTTCATCACAGTTCATACAAACACCCTGTGACAGAATGATGCTATACACATTTAGGGTGAATCTTCCCACCTAAGAAATTCCTCACCAACTTGCCCAAGCTTTGTCTCCTAGGTGATATTCTAGATCCTGTTAGTGTGCAGTCAACACTAACCTCCACACAAGGTCTTGTGTTATAAACAGAGGACGTCCCACTGCTTCTTTCTGCTTCTGGCTTAGGGTTAGTGGAGCGTGAGATAGTTAGATTGGAGTCCCACAAGTTTCAGCACTCCTGGATCCCTCAGCAATCCCTAAACATTACTTTCCAAAGTGAAGTTTTTTGAGTGCCCCCCAGGAGGGTGCCGACTGATTGCTGTATACCCTAGTAGAGTAAGATGAGTAAACTATGACCATGTGTGGACATGGGCTCAGAACTGCAGCAGCTTTAATCCTGTGGGTTCTTTTTTTCCCCAAACTTTGCACTTGATTTGTGCTTGAGTTACAGAATAAGTTTGGGAGTGTTATTTGTCAAATCACAAGGCAATATGCCAGTGTGTATAGTAATGGGGATCATCTTCCCTCCAAATGACACCATTGAACAATCTTTGAACAATGGCATCCTTTCTTTGTGGATGTCACAGAAGCATTGTTCCATTGATTTGTTGGGAAGGGTGGATATAGATTGATGGAATAAGTTGGCCTTCCATCTGTGATTGGTGCTTCAAAGAATAAAAACCTGTGGATACACCTTGAGTGTAATCAATAGAGGATGAGGAAGTCACTCATTGACAGGGATGCTGGCAGGTGCCCTCATAATCAGCCCCCATTTTAATCACAGCAGTCATAGGAAGAAAGACAATCATACGTTGGCTGATGCTTCAGTTATTAAACTGTGGCTGTTCCTGGAAGAAGCTGGGGTCGGTCTCTTGGGTCCTTTTCATTGAACGTGTTTCTCTCTTTAGCTGTCCAGCCTCTCTGTCTAATCCATAAGCAAGACTCATTTTGACTCACAACACAGCTAGTTCTGCGGTACAAGATGTATTAAGAATTATAAAATGGAAAGGTAAAGATAGATGCATCATGGGGAGAAAATGCTTTCCCAGACAATTTGAAGGAATGAAATAATGCAATGTCTTTTGAAAGCAGTGTGGGGTTGAGACCGTCTGTGAAAGAGAGCAAGCTGAATGGCGGCTCTGAAAGTCGGCTCACCATCAGAGAATAACAACTTCACAAAGCAGTGTAGGAAGAGAAGGGGGAATTGGGCGATCTGACACCTTTGATGGTTGAGGATAGTATATAGCAGGCAAATGAAGGGAATACAGAGAAGAGCCAGGACAAGGGGCGGGAGGAGTGGAAGCGGGAACCAGCGCTTTTAAGCAAAGTGATGGGGAGAGGTTGAGAGCTGCAGAGCACTGTGGCTGTGGCATTTCAGACAGCTAGGGAGATGTGGCTTCTGAGCCTTGTATTTAGAAGCTGCTTTTCCTCAGGCCTCCTCCTTTGCCTAAAAGTGGTAATTAGTCACATGGGTAATAAGAGCCACTGAGGGCTGTTATAAGCAGCAGCATGAATAAAATCTGGAAAGAAAAGGAGGGACCATGCAGTAATGCTTTTCCTGTGTGCGTGTGGCTAATAGAAATTCAGCATCCATTAGTATACACCAGCCACTCAGTAAATGCTGGTCATGTTGTTGATGACACTGGTTTGGATGCATACAGTGTATAACTACAAAAAAAGTGTTTATACTTCAGAGTATGTGGGAACTAATTTTTCTAGTTGAGGGCCATGCATTCTCTTTTGAAGATTATACTGGAAAAGGATACACCTACAGGGATCAATTTTTTCCCCCAACACTTATTTCTTAACTTACTTTCATTCTTTCTTCCTTAAATTCTATCAAAAGTTGTGCACTTCACGTTGGAGAGAGAGAGAGGCAGAGAGAAACAAAGAGAATGAAAGAGAGAAAGAGAGAGATGTATTTATGCATGTGTACAGGATTGTGTCATGCAGAATAAAACTTTTTCATTGTGGACATTATTGGTGAGTCCTGCTTTGTCTTTGGCCTTGACTGAAAAGATGTAGTTAATAAAGAAACTGGGGTTGGGGAGATGGCTCCATTGGTAATGCATACTTTGTAAGCTTAAGAACCTGAGTGTTGAGTCCCATAGCTTGCTGATAAGGAGCTGGGGATGGTGGTAAACAATTGAAATCTCAACACCAGGGAAATGGAGGATCCCTGGTGCTTTCTGGCTAGGCAGCTCGGAGGAGAATCATCAAGTTCGAGGTCAGTAAGATGCCTTGTCTAACTTTGCTCAGCCTGGGTGAACGGAGGAGGGGACTGGACCTGCCTCAGCTGAATCTACCAGGCTGAGCTGAATCCCCAGGGGAGCCCTTGCCCTGGAGAAGATAGGAATGGGGGGTGGATTAGGGGGAGGCGTGGTGGGGTGGGTGGATTAGGGGGAGGCGGGGTGGGGCGGTAGGAGGGAGGACAGGGGAATGGCTGATATGTAAAATTAAATTAAATTTTAAAATTAAAAAAAAGATGCCTTGTCTAAAAAACCACAGTGAATGGATTCTGGGAAATCATACCCAAGGATGACTTCTGACCTGTGCATGCAAGGATGCATGAACAGTGCACCCACCCACACACACACACACACACACACACACACACACACACACACACACAAACATGCACACACGTAGCAAGAAAAGAAGGAAAAAGGAAAGGGGAGGTAGAAGAAGAAAGAAGAGAAAAGAGAGATTTTTTTTTCTGGTCAAATATGTCAGCAGCCTGGTGGAAATACACCCAATGGCTTTTCATTGGAAGAAGCAGTTCCAAGGAGGTTTTAAAAAGAAATAATTACATGTGAATTTTTCCCTGGTGAGATGTATCCCTGAGAGCTTACCCAGAAATTAAACTTCCTCAATAATCCACTGTCAACGATGCATTCCAGTACTGCAGCCAGCTTATTAATATCCGTGTTTGTCTTGGCCCGAGTTCTACGTTGTCTCCCGGAGCTTTACTTGATGTCTAGAGGAAAATAACTAGTAATTTGTTTTCAGCCCCAAAAGTTCCTGCACTTACTCCCACAGATTCTCACCCCTGCAGACTCTATTTGTCCGTTTTGCACGTTGTTGAAAAGTAAACTCTGTATTTCTGGGGACCCTGTGTGTCCCTGTCACTCCCATTCCAGGTTTGGATATAAAAAGAGCTCCCTGAAATAAATAGTTCAATGAGACCAGGCCTGGGACTGAATCCCTGAACACCTCAGTCCTCTGCTTCTTAGAAAATGCACTTCAAAACCCTTACCATTGCATCCATGGTGCAGATCTGACATGTTTTGATCTGACTGTAGCCTATTTCCACCCGGACTCCCACTGCATGGTGACATTCCATAGGTCCCAGTGCTCTTGCCTCTGGGCACCTTCAGTCTTTGGTTATGCTGCCCCCCATTTGGGGTATGTATACCCCACTTTATCTCCAAATCCTGCCTTCCCTACATGGTCAAGTTCAAATAATTTTTGCTGATATTTAAATGCATCTACTCCATGATTTGTATAGGTAGAAAATCCTTAATTTCACTATACCCCAATTAATAGGAACATATGAATAATATCATCCTGTAGATGGGGAAAGTGACACCCAAAGAGGATGAGTGGCTTGGACCCAGTCACAGAGCTAGGGTGCATGAGCTCTGAGGTCTGAAGCCACACATGCTGTCTTTAAAGTCTATCTGCAGCTGCTCCCTCCGATGCACACCACCTTGCAGCTGTTCCTTCCATTCTTTATAACACTTACTGTTTTAGTTTATTAGCTGGTGTTAATAAGGCCACTTTCTTGCTTGCCTGTAATGTGTTTTGACAGAGTCTCTCATTGAACCTAGAGCTAGGCTGGCAGACAAGTCCAGTGATCTTCCTGTCTCCACCTATCATAACCCACACCCAGCTTTGGATTTTACTTGGGAACTGGGGATCTGAATATAGGTCCTTGTCCAGCAACTGCTCTTACCCTCTGAGCCTTACCCACTTACCCCAGCCCTTGACCAGCAAGGCTTCTATTGTCTTTCATCACCTGCCTCTCTAATACACGAAGACACAGTGCACTGAAGGTAAGCCGTGGCCACCCACCTCCTAGTGAGTCATCCACAGATATGGATTGCTCACCTCTATGCAAACCCAAATGACCTTCCTGAAGGGAGGATACTTTCCACCTTTGCTGAGGAGATGAGCCAGCAATGCATCCAGACAATGTGTATTTAATGAATAAATTTACAACAAAGATGCAAAGCAGATCATGACGAGCAGAGCAGCAGAGTGACGGTGACAGTGGGAAGGGAAGGGCAGTTCCAGTCTTACTGAGCAGGATCAAGAGCAGCTGCCTGTCCTACATGTTGGAGTTGATTTTCCAAAACACCTGATGGTCTAATAAAGAGCTGCACGGCCAATGGTGAGGCAGGAGAAAGGATAGGCAGGGCTGGCAGGCAGAGAGAATATACAGAAAAAGAAAACTGGGAGGAGAAGAGAAGTAGCCTATAACATGAATTTTAAAAGGTCTTATTAATAAAAAAAACCCAGAGCCAGATATTGGGGTGAAAACTGAAAGATCAGAGAAACAGAACATGCCACAGCCAGCCTCACCTCACCAACTCCTCAGCTGATCTTGTCTCCTCAGACTGAAAGCCTCTGAGTCCTCACCCTATTGAATCTCAGCTGAACTGCTACTAAGAAGCTTCTAGTTCCTGGTCCTCATGCCTTATATGCCTTTCTGCTTCCTGCTATCACTTTCTGGGATTAAAGTTGTGTCCTTCCCAAGCAAAGACATAAGACCACAAGTGCTGCGATTAAAGGTGTATATGCCACCACTGTCTGGCCTCTATGTCTAATCTAGTGGCTGTTCTGTTCTATGATCCCCAGATAAGCTTTATTTGTTAGAACACAAATAGCAGAGAAGGAGGATTCTAGGGGCCAGCCACACAACTACACAGCAAGCCATGGAGTAAAAATAAGATTTACAGAGGTAAGAAAGTGGGAAAAGCCCAGAGGCAAAAGGTAGATGGGATAATTTAAAGTTAAGGAAAGCTGGCAAGAAATAAGCCAAGATAAGGCTAGGCATTTATAATTAAGAATAAGCCTGATGTGTGATTTATTTGGGAACTGGGTGGATGGCCCCTCAAAAGAGCAAAACCAAACAACAACAACAAAGCCCACCCTAGCATTGTTGATAACTTTTTAAAGTTATAGTCCTGGAACTCTCAGGAGGTAGAAAAGTTTCTTCTTCTCAGCAGCCTGACTGCTTATATAACCTTGAAGAGGGAGAATCTTCTGAGTCTGCTATGTTTCAGGGACTTCCTGAGACTTCTGAGTTGTTTACTTCTGAGTCTAAAGGAACCTCCCTTCAAGATGGAATGTTTCAATGCTGAGGGTGTGGCTATAAAACAGCACCTTGCTAGGTAGTCCACAGGAGTCCATCCTTCTGCCTACAGCCTGAGTGCTGGGATGACAGGTGTGCAGTGCCATGCAAGGCTAAGTATTTTAACGACATAAAGCAATGTGAATATAATGGCTAAGACAATGGGGACAATCGGGACTAGGGAGCCTCCAGCTTCTTTAATCATCAAAATGGGCCATGCAGAGTCACATCTCCACTGTGGTCAAAGACTGTATTTTCTCAAGAATATCCAGAATGGTAGATGTTTGAGGTTGAGTTTTACATGTTTCTAACTTCTTCATAAGTCCTTTAAATCTTAGTGTTCCACATATTCTAAGTATATGGGTCATTCAAATGTCCTCCCCTCATGCTCCTGTTCAATTTAGATCAAGCAGGCTTAGCTACAAGTTTCTGAAAGGCAAAAGCATGTGTCGCTACATAGACCAATTGTTTACTTATCAGTACATATTGAGCACCTACTCTGTACCAAGCTCTCAATGAGATTCTAAAGTTGCACAGTAGAAGTCAGGAGGTACAGTCCCTGGCTCTGGGGTGAATATATGCTTGAGAAATTGTACTTCTATGGTTGTCCAGAGTGGCATAAGGCATCTCATCCTTTGCTATATGTGCTTCCAGGAATACATCTCTTATTTTGAGCAGTAAATCCTAACAGAAGCAATGTGCTAATGTGCTGTGCTTCATGCCATCACTTCTGAGTGACAGAGGCAAGATCAAGATGGGCATTTAGTGTGTCTCCTTCCCAACTCCCATGACACTCCTGTCACCAAATTACTGGCTTATGCTTGGGGACTTTTCAGGTGGAATCTATGACCATTTGCGGTGGCTTGCACGGTGAATCCTTTCCCTGCCTCATGCTACCCACCTCTGTCCCTCTCCCTCCATTTCTCTTCTCTTATCTCTGTGGCTTTCTCCTTTTCTTTTCTCTCCTCTCCTGTTCCTTGATGTCTTGGAGTCTCTCTCCACATTGTCCATGTCCATCTCTATGTTCATGTCCATACGTCTGTCTCCCCTGCTGTATTTCTGTTCTGGTTCATTTCTCTCTTGCTTCTCCACCTTCTCCCCATCCCTTGTCATGTGCTTCCTTCTTTCTTGTCCCTCTAAATCTTTGTGTCTCCCCCCTTCTTGTCTGTCTCTAGCCATCTCTCTCTTTCCCCCTTCTCTCTATCCCCTGCCCTCCCTCATCTCTCTTCTTTCTCTGGCTCCCTCTTTGCCCTCTCTCCTCTTTTTTATCCCTTCTGCATCTCTGCTGAATCTTTTCCCTCTCCACATCCTCCCCTCCCCTTCCTCTCCCCTCCCACTCACCTCTCCTTGTGGCTGAAGCTCTTAAGTGAGTCTTTTTGCCTGGGGTTTGTGTGCTTAGCCTGCCAGTACACAGCTCTGTGTGCTGTTACTGAGTTCTGTCCTCTGTGGATGAAGGTTGCCATTGGGCTTGAATATTAAGTTTCAAACTCTAATACACTGGTGGGAGATTTGCAGCAACAAGCCGGTCCCCTCTGCATCCCTAAGAGCTTCCTGCACAGTGTTTATTTATAAGGAGCCTCATCTCACCCTGTGAAGCTGCTGATGTGCGGCTGAGGTGGGAGGTGACATTACCTACAGCTGGACTCCCTCTCTCAGGGAGAGATGGGCAGGGCTGACTGTCCACACATGTGAAGGTTACTCCAGAGAGCTTGGGGATCATTTTGTCAGTTTTGTTTGCAGAGATCTAGAGAGAAGGATTATGGCCCTCACTGCTGATAAGTTCCCCTGGGCCAAACGCTAATCCAGCAGGACATGGATGTAACACAGCCATTTCCTCTAACAGTTCTGTGCACTTCTGGAGTAGGGTGCCATGGAGGAGAGGGGTGCCATGAAAAGGCAGAGGTGATAAGTATTAAGACACCCCTTCTCCTGTGGATGAGTCATAGCCCAGGGTCTTGCATGTGGATGCATTATGCTTGAGGAGAAGCTGAGTCCAGGAACTTGTATTAGTGCTTGTGTTATTGATGCCACAAAATCTTCTCTGTGGGGCTGGGGAGGTACCTCATTCAGAACAGTGCTTGTCTAGCTGGATGGAACGATGGCTTTGTTCAATCGCATTGCATAAGCCAGTGTTGGGGGTGTAGGCCTGTAAATCCAGCATTGGGGAGGCAGAGACACGGTGATCAGAAGTTCAAGGTTGTCTCTAGCTGCTAGAGAGTTTTGAGGCCACCCTGGTATACATGAGACCCTGTGTCAAAAAACGAAACAAAGAAACCCCATCTTTGGGTCTAGTCATGCCCACCTTGTCCCTCTCCTAACAGGCTGCTGTCCTTGTTTCTGATGTTCATGCTAAGTGTCTGTAGAGGGATGGAGATTAACATGTTGTTTGGAAGGCAATACCCTGGCTGTAGCCCCGGAAACTTAGAGGGTCTCTTCTCCTGGTGCCTTAATTTGCATATCTGGAAAATGGGTATGAGAGCTGTTCCCACCTCATAGGTCGTTGTCTTGACTTGGGATCAATTTCAAGAATGTGCAGCACACTACTCAGCACTCATGTTGGTGACTGGAGCTGAATAAAATGATGTCCAAAGAGAGTGGTCAGGTATGTGTGTGAGAGACCATGAAGAAAGCACAGGGTAGAATGCTGTAGATCTCTCACCATGCAGTGGCTTGAGTCCTCAGCCTTCAGCTTCACGAGTCTGTGCCTTCTGGTGTTGTAACAACACACTCTGCACCTCAGCTTCATCTGTGCAGTGAGAGTCGTGATCGTGTTTATCAGCCTCGTTGTTTCTGTTAAAGTTTTCACCCGTGTCTACTTTGTGTACACAGTGGTGGGTTTCACACTGCCGTTTTCATTCACATATATTGTGTTCTCTGACCACATTCTCCTCCATTATTCTTTCCTTCCTCCCTCACTTCTGCTTCTGTTTTTTTCTGACCTAATAGTCTCTCTTCTAATTTCAGGGCATGAATGAGTTTGTGTGTGTCTAAAAATCTAAGTTCCGTGAGAGAGAGAAAAAAAAACATAAAATGTTTGTCTTTTTTAGTATAGTATATTTTTAGTATGAGATCACCATGTCCATCACTTTTCCTGCAAATGCTATGCTTTCTTTCCTTTTTATGGCTGTATAGTACTCCATTCTGTATACAAAGCTCATTTACTTTATCCATTCATCTGTTAATGAATGCCAAGGCTGATTCAATATTGTAGCTATTTGTTAATAGAAAAGTGATCAGCATAATCTATGGGTATTTTTAGTGTGTGCTGACTTTGATTCTTTGGTTATATTCTGAGAAGGTACCGGTATGACTGGACCACATGGGAATTCTATTTTTAGTTTCCTAGGGAAATTACACACCGGTTCCCATAGTGCTTGCTTAAGGTTACTGCCACATCAGCAATCTGTGGGGGTTCTTGTCTCCGAACTATCTCCAGCATTTCTTGTTATTTGTTTTCTTGTTGATAACCATTCTGATTGGGGTGAAGTGAAACTCAAGGCAGTCTTGCTTATCATTCAGTCTGAACCATGTCTGGGATCTCTCACAGCTTTGCATTATGCCTCTTGGTTTTAGGAATCTCCTGGATCTTCAGGGCCCATTCTGCTAGCATGCATCACAGGTACACAGCAAAGCCCTCAGCTCTGCCCATTTGCATGACAAATTATTGTTTTGCTTAAGTTTTCAGAAAAATTAGAGTGTAAGAACTGGGGGAGGCTTGGCCATCTCAAGCAACACAGCTTCCAATCTCCCCAGCTTTACCTTTAGCTGATGATTATGCTTCTGTCAGCACCAGACACAAGCAATCCCCCCAGACCTGTTCTCCGCACCGGCAGCAGTACTTACTGCAAAGCAGAGAGACCCTGAGCATTAATTCACCAGACAATGTCCAGGAGTGACCAACTGTGAGAGAAGGTGTCCTGGGGTTATTTCTTTTTTGAAAGGAAACAAATCCTGGAGGATCTGTACACTCACTGGGTACAGATGTCCATGTAATTTGGCATTTGCTCATGCCATTTTCCTGAAGGGTGTGTCTTGCAGTTTGGCATTGCAGTCTGATTCTCCCTGAGGGAATACAGAGATTCAAACACCAGGGGAGAGATTTGTCCATGGACTCTGAGGTGTGGACAAGGGACGGGAGAGATGTGAATGGGGTCTCTCCCCACCCCCATGCTGTGTCTGTCCTTAATGATCCTCTGTGTTCCCTGGTGCAGCATGTTCACCACTGAAGCCCATAGCCCCACATGTGAGATGAGTCACCTTGAGGTATAGTGCAGGCAGAGTTCTATGAAGACACGGAAGGTACAGGTTCCTGGAGTCCGACGGGACCTGGAGTCCGACTGCCTTCTGTTTGTCTCTTCGCATCTTTACCTTAGGATATGATGAAACTGCCAGAACCATTGGGAAGTGACTGTGACTCAGTAGTCCGCTTTAATTCTCGGCGTATCGTTCTTGGTGGAACGTTGAACCAGTGTTGCCATCCAGACTTCCCCATTACAGCTATCACAACTGGGGCGCAGAGAGGTCAAGACACTTGTCCAAAGCCTCTAAGGCAGCAGAGGAAGAAAGACAAATAAGCAAGCAGAGAGGCTGGCTGCATTTGATAGTGCCTTTCCTGGCCTCTGATTCCACTGCTGGCCTCCGGCCATTCTCTGCTCCCCAGTCAGATCCCCCCCTAATATTCAGGTCAGAACAGGTTGCTCCTCTGCTCAGACCTCCATAATGCACCCTTAATGGCTGCCTGACCAAGCTGAAACTCACTTACTTGGAGAGGCTGAAAGCATGATTTGGGAGTGTGGGTAATGATGTCAGTTAAGGTCACTGCTCACATGTCTTCAGGGAGCCAGTCTCTCCGAGCTCAGTTTTCTCCATAGAAAAATGGAATCAAAGGACAGGGGATATAGCTGAGTTGGTGGCTTGCATTGCATGCACAAAGGCCTGGGTTTCAGTCCTAGCATGGCAGAAACCAAACATGGTAGTTGGTATAACCTCAGCACTTGGGGAGGTAGAGGCAGGAAGATCAGGAGTTCAGGGTCATTCTCAACTACATGATAAGTTCAAGGCCAGCCTCGGATGCATAAGTTCCTGTCTCAGAACAAAATAAAGGGCTTCAAATCAAGCACATTATATACTACGAATCCCAGCACTTGGCACAGCTAAGGCAGGAGGACTTTGAGCTTGAGCCAAGTCCGGGCTAACGTACTGAGAGTCTATGACTGACGCCCAAGTGGTTTTACCAGGACTGACCCCCACACCCCTCACACGCATGCAGGCACAATGCACTATTATTCAGCTTGAAACCGAGGGAGATCCTGCTATTTGAAGCCACAGAGATGAAGGCAGAGAACTTTGTTGAGGGAAGTAAATTGAAAGATGACTCCCCTGTGGTCTCACAAGTGGAAAAATCTACAGAAGTTGTGCTCAGAGAGGCTGAGTCATGTGGTCGGGGTTGAGATGTGGATTTGGAGGTGTATTGATCAATAGGCACAAAATTTCAGGCAGAAAGAATGGGTCCATAACCACCTACTGTAGCTTTTGGTGGCCATAGTTAATAAAGTCTCCCATACTTGAAAATCACTGAGAATAGTAAGAATAGATTGTAAGTGTCCACACCTCACATTGGTATGTGAGGCTATGTATGTCAGCTTGACTTAGCATTCCACAGCATATTTTCAAAGTCCATGTGCCATGCCACGATAGACACTGCCCCCCCTGTGTGTGTGTGTGTGTGTGTGTGTGTGTGTGTGTGTGTGGTTAGTAAGTAGGCATGTATGGGCACAAGAACAGGCCAAAGCAGGACATTGAGTGTCTCTACTATTGCTGTCAGCCTTATTTCTTTGAGACATTCAACATGAAGCTCTCCTTTCAGGAATGCTGTGTAGCCAGAGAGCTGGGCTCTGCATGTGAGTGCAGCTCTTGCCTCTGTGCTCCTGTCCCATGCTGATGTCACAGGTGCCGGGGTCTGTGTTCCTACCCCATGCTGATGTCACAGGTGCTGGGGTCTGTGTTCCCACCCCACGCTGATGTCATAGGTGCTGGGGTCTGTGTTCTCACCCCATGCTGATGTCACAGGTGCTGGGGTCTGTGCTCCCACCCCATGCTGATGTCACAGGTGCTGGGGTCTGTGTTCTCACCCCATGCTGATGTCACAGGTGCTGGGGTCTGTGTTCCCACCCATGCTGATGTCACAGGTGCTGGGGTCTGTGTTCTCACCCCACGCTGATGTCACAGGTGCTGGGGTCTGTGTTCCCACCCATGCTGATGTCACAGGTGCTGGGGTCTGTGTTCTCACCCCACGCTGATGTCACAGGTGCTGGGGTCTGTGCTCCCGCCCCATGCTGGTGTTACAGGGGATTCACATGTAATTCCTCATGCTTGCCCAGCAGTACTCTGACCCACTCAGCCATCTCCCCTGTCCCCAGACTTAACTTCTAATGCTTTCCTCAAGCAACCCTGATCTTCCTGAACTCTTTATTCCGTTGTTCTGAGCTGATGCTTTTCCTTTCAGTGGATCCCAGAGGGTGTGAGTCACACTGATGCAGAGTCTGATGTGCTCCCTTCATTCGACTGTCCACTTTTCTGGAATGTTGTACCAAATGGCTTGGATCTTCTTTGCTGAACGTGAAGGATTGTTTATCGGGATTTTTATTTTATCTTCCAAAATTCATTTAGTTTTCATACTCTCATTAAAAATACTATCTTCTGACCAAATGTAATTTTTGAACTTTTGATTAGTTATTTTTCTTTTGGGAGTGGCAGGGCAGTGGAATTCATTCTGAGAGCATGTGGTTCTTTTCTTTCTGGATATTGATTTTGGCTAAAATGGATACATGTGGGGTCTCTTTGCTCTTATTCTTACAGAGTGCCACTCTTAGAAACAAAGATACATGCCATATAATCTGAAAAGGCCAAAGGAAAAAGTTTTTTCATTGTTATTTTTTTGAGACAGAATCTCACACCATTGCTCAGGGTGGCCAGAATTCATTGTGTGGTGACAGCTGGCCTAGAACTCATGACAATGCTTATGTCTTAGCTTAGTGTTAGGAGTCACAGGTGTGAGCCACAACTCCCACCTAGGAAAGACATTTTTTTTTTAATATAAGAAGTTTCAGATTCTTTTTTTTTCTTTTCACTTAAATGATGTGTATTTGTGTCTGTCTATCTCTGTACATGTATGTCGAGTACAATTGCCTGTGGAGGTCCAAAGAGGGAGTCAGATCTCCTTGAACTGGCTTGGGTGCTGAGAACCATCTCCAGTTGTCTGCAGGAACAGTGAGCATTCTCAGCTGCTGGGCCCTCTCCAACGTCCCCAGAACTTCTTTCTTATGAAAAAAAAGGGGAATGGGGGCCCAGAGAGATTTAAATCAAGCCGTGAAGATGAAGCAAGTAGGTTATATCAGGAAATGAATAAAAGCTCATGTCTCTTTGAGTGATTAACTTGGAAGAAAATTGAAGCCTTCTAGTTTCCTGAGCAACAGAGTTAGGAAAAATGTTTTAGATGTAAAAAAGAAAAAAATGCAATAATATGTCTTTGAAAAATATGACTATCAGGGACAGTATGCAGAAATGTTTATGAAGGGGCTGTGTGTCTCCCATGCAAGGGAGCAGATCCGGCCATACTGATGCTACCAGGACATAATGCTTCTCACTGTGACCATAACAATAACTGCATGAAGCTTTCTTGATAGTTACAATTTCCTTGAGATTACATTCTTGGGATGATGAGACCTGCTTGAATTTTCAAGCGAAGTGCAGTTGGGAGATTTTTCCTAACTCAGAATGAATTCTGATAAACCAATTCTCTCTCTCTCTGGAGAAAAAAAAATGATGTCCACATATTGTAGCTTAGAACCCATCGTTTTAGGGACATATTTATTCTAAGCCATATTCCCAGGTCTGAATTTAATGAGGTAATAAGGCACTCAGGAGTATAACACATGTTAAATAGATTTTTTTTTCTTCAAAATATTGAGACCAACAAGGTGGAGGATGGGTTTTTCTTCATGCACATCTTCTCTCTTCCTGTCAACGCAGATGCTGTTAGTTTCTTTTCCTTCCTGGAGCAATGAGTTATGAAGCTCAAAAATAAAGTGTTCTCAGCGGTGTAAATAAAGCTGTAATCTGAGCAAATACATCACGCTATGTACCCAGGCTTTTCTTTTTGCCTTAAAAAAACTCTTGTCTCTTTCTTTCTCTCCTCCCAATAGTCTGGTTTATGCAACTGTGTATTGTTGACACATTCATCTTGATAATAGAAAAAGAAAGCTACTTTTCATTGAGAAATAGATTCGAAGTAAAAGATGATTAATGAACCGTGGTGCCTTGCACTCCCGTGATGTGTTCTCTACCCCAGCTCTGTAAATCTGTCTGTGACTTGCCCTCTGGTGAGATTTCTCGTTACTCTATCAATTCTCCATTTCACCTTCCTGGGTGTATGGCAGCTCAGCGCCCAGCCTACCCAAACTTGTGAATGGAAGAAAGTGATGGTGAAGGGTTCCGGGAGACTGCTTTCCATGGAGTCTCAGGCCTGACACTGAGTGTCACAGGTTGGGGGAGCTTGCTGTGCATGGTGGTGTCTAATACCTTTGTATCACTGTCATCACCATACCTAAAGAATCAGCTTGAGGGTGGGTGGGTGAGAGATGGATTTTGACTCAGTTATAGGGGGTTTCAGTCCATTATGGTATGGATGGTACAGCCAGACTGCTCATTCATGATGACCAGAGCATGGCGCAGAGGCTCTTTATGAGTTGTTGGGCCAGGAAGCAAAGAAGGGGAGATAAACAAGCACTCTAACCTTCAAAAGCCCACTTTCCACTCCTCCAGTCAACACCTACCTCCTGAAGTTTCAAAGGCCTTTTTAAAGAGTACCACTTGCCAGGGAGCAAACATTGCAAACAGGACCTAGAGGGGGTCATTTCAAGCCATGATAAGATCAACCCATAACTAGTTTCCTTTTAACCTATTAAATTCACCCTCATAGTGTCCTTCTCTAACAGTAGGGCCAGAAAATGCATAGGATGTTGGGGAATCTTAAAGGTCTGGTTAGGAACAAATGTTTCTCTGTGTGGCAACTTACCTCTTGGTAAGACCTCAAAACAGTGTCCTGGTATGTCCTAACTCCTCCCACATGCGGACATGTCCTTCTGGGGACAGCCAAGATAGCTACATGCAATGAAAAATTTCTGTCCTTAAACCTGTCCAGCCTGGGGATCAGGTCTAGCTAAAGTGGGATCTGCCCCAATCCTTAGTATCCTGAGAACATCCTACGTTGTTAGAGACTCTGAGATGATGCCCACAGCACAGAGGCAGAGTGAGTACAGGGCAGACAAGCAATGGGTGGACCTTGTCTCCATGTTCTTTTTTATTTTCTTACCTTTGTTATTGCTTCATATGAACTTGTATGCATATGTTCATGTTGGTCCTGACTAGATACTTACTGAACTCCTTCCGGTCACAGGATTTTCTGTCATTGCTTTAAAAAAAAGTGTGTGTGTGTGTATGTGTGTGTGTGTGTGTGTGTGTGTGTGAGAGAGAGAGAGAGAGAGAGAGAGAGAGAGAGAGAGAGAGAGAGAGAGAGAGAGAGAAAGAGAGAGAGAGATGTTCATGTGTGGTGCATGTGTGGAAGTCAGACAAAAACTTACGAGAATTGATTCTCTCCTTCCACCATATGGGCCCAGGGTATTGAACTCAGGTCTTGTCATGCTTTGCTGCAGGCGCCTTTACCTGCTGAGCCATTCAGCTGGCCCTTTATTGTTTGTTAAAACCAATTTCAGTTTTGAAGAAGGACTCAGACACAATTGATTAGATAAGGTTTTAGCAATTCTGCAGCCTTATTCAAGAGTCATGTGCATTATATCGTGTAAGCATTGCAGGGATGTTATGAGAGTCATCTTCATTCCTTATGTATGAGAGCACTGAGGTAGAGACCTATGTCCCTGAAGCCACACAGCTAGAAGTGTTTGAATGAGGATTTTCACTTGGGTATGACTTCCAAGGCCAGACTCTGCCTCCTGGCATCTGTTCAGGTCTTTAAAGTCATGGTTTGTGTTCTCTCTGACCTCTGAGAGTTGTACATAGGGCAGAAAGTGGGCTTAAAGGAAGAGTCGCTTGAGGATGACGGACAGTGAAGAGCTGTTGTGGGATGCAGGGGTGGGTTGGTCCTGGAGTTGCTCACTCACTCATTGTCCGTGGGGCCAGTGTGTGGTAAACACTGGGCATATTTCAAGAGCTGTGTTCGGTGCAGTGCCTTTCAGAGGGTAAGAACCCCTTTGAGTTCAAATATTTGTGGAGCGTTCAGTCTGTCAGGACAGAGAATGAAAAGATGCCTCTGTCTTGCTGTGCTATAGCAATGTGGATGGGCATGACAAGGGAGCTTGTCCTTAGACTTGTGTTGGGGATGGATGAGGGCAAGATGTGATAAGGAGTGGGTATGAGAGCTGAGAGGTGAGAGGTGGACAGGAGTCACAGCACATCCCTTTCCCTTCAGGCTCATCTCTGGGAGATCACAGGGCTGCAAGAGCCTCTATATCTGTTCATTATTGCTCATGCATTTGAAGGAGGGTAACTCCTTGTACCAATGCTTGCAGAGGTTTGCATTTCTCCTTTAGGTAATTTTTTTATTATTATTTCTTTACAAATGAGATGCTTTGCTTGTCTTGAGTGCAAGCATCACCAGTGCACACACTGCTGGATTCTGTCAGCTCATTCCACATGAGCTCCTGAATATTTTCTTGAGAGTCTCAAGTCTTTTGCTGGAGATATATCAGCCCTTCTTGTGGTCCATGGAAGGAGCGTTTTCATCTCCCAATGACTCTGTGTAAGACCCATAGCCAGCCCAGAGTGGTCACCTAATCTCTTATTCAACCTAAGACTCTGCCTGCAGGAATTTACAAATCCTTTTCCCTAATGTGCCCTACTCTGGCTCCTCCCTCTAGGGAATCAAAGGCCTTTCTAAGACTCCCCTTTAGAGGCAGGAATTGTGAGATTGTATTCCCAGTGAGACTGGGATAGGGCACTGCAAGGACACTGCTTTGTGAAGTCAGTGATGTGAGAATAAGCCCTGGGGCCATAGCACAGAGCCACTCTGGACAGCAGAGCTGGTTTTGAAAGCGAGGCAGACTAAATATCAGTTGAAGACATGAACCTGAGAGCCATTTGCAGCTGGGTTTTGATCACTTTGCATTGCTTCCAAGTTGTAAGACCTGGGGCAAGTTCCTTCAGATCCTGAAAGACCAAGTTCAGCATCCTTGTTATGTTTTGAAGATGAAATGTCTCCCACAGGCACTATTTTGGAAGCTTGTGGCACCTTTTGGGTCTGAGTCTAGCTTTCAGGCACAGGGCCTTAGAGGTGGGGCTAGATATGTTCCAGCCATTGGCTCTCACCACAGATCTCTCTTTTCTTAGCTGTTCTGAAATAACAGGACTTGCTACTGGCTCCTTATACCAGGGACAGGGCCCCAGGGGCCATGCCTCCTTCATCATAACACTGGGAGTCAAAATGAACCCTTCATCCCTCAGGTTACTTTCCACCAAATGAAAGTCACCAATGTGGCCTTTAAAGGGGACTGACTCAGGGTGGTTATGCTTGGGTACACTTCTCTATGTAAAGTGCCAAGTGGCTGGCTGCTACTGATTTATTGTTGCCCACTGTTTATTGGGTAATGAGTAATTTATATTACTTATATCTTAATAATAGAGCTATGATAACCCAGTACTAACTAGATTGTAATTTACAATAATAGTGATTATTACATAATACATTATTGAACAATGATGAGTTTACAATGTATTAGATTTATTTCATAATATAAACAAATTAGTAATAACCTGAACAAGCATATTCAAATAAAATAATTTTCCATACCTTTTGGCTTTTAAAAGTATTTTATATCTATTCTTTCTGAATTTCACATGTGTATATGATGCATTTTGATCATATCCCACGACTTCCCCAGCTCCTGTGAGGTCTCTCCTGACCCTTCCCCTAGCTCTATAGTCTAAGTTGGCCTATAACTCACTCTGTAGTCTAGATGGGCCTTAATTTCATGGCAATGCTTCTGCCTCGGCCTCTGAGTGCTAAGATTACATTTGAGAGCCATTAAGACCAGTTTTAGACTATCAGCATTATAATTATTCCAGGCATATCCAACTCATGGGCCCTGGGTCTCATGTGGCTGAGATTAGCCATGAATGGAGCCCAACACAAAACTGTATATGCACATAAGATATTATGAGAGATTTTGGAGTTTTCTTTTTTAAATTTTTTTGTTATTATTATTTTTACATCCCAACTTCAGTTTCTCCTCCCAGCCCCTCCCCTCTCCACTCTTCCTCTGTTTATATTTGGAAAGGGGCAGGCCTCCTATGGATATCAACCAAAAATAGCATATCAAGCTGCAGTAAGACCAGGAATTTCATCTCATATTAAGGTTGGACAAGGTAACCCAGAATGAGGAATAGGGTCACAAAAGCTGGCAAAAGAGTCAGAGATAGTTTCTCCTCCCACTGTTAGGAGTCCCATAAGAAGAGTAAGCTACAAAACTGTAACATATATGCAGGGGGCCTGGCTTAGGTCCATGCATACTCTTTGGTGTTTGCTTCATTCTCTATGAGCCCCTATGAGTCCAGGTTAGTTGATTCTGTGTGTTTCTTATGGTGTCTTTGAGCCCTCTGGCTCTACAATCCTTTTTCCCCTTCTGCAGGATTCCCTGAGCTCTGCCTAATGTTTGGTTGTGGCTCTCTGCATCTGTTCTCATCAGTTTCTGGATGAAGACTTTATGATGACAATTGGGTTAGGCATCAATGTATGAGTATAGCAGAATATCATTATATTGACATTTTATTTGCCAGTTACACTTGGTTCTATCTTAGGTCTCTGGGCTATCCCTCCTCTGGGTCTTAGCACTCCAGGCAGAGACAAGGATTGACTCCCTCTCATGGCTTGGGTCTCAGGCTGGACTAGTCATTGGTTGGCCATTCCTACAAGTCCCGAGACACCTTTACCCCAGCACATCTTGTAGGCAGGACAAATTGTAGGTTGAAGGTTGTGTGTCTAGGTTGCTATCCCAGTCCCCCCCATTGTAAGTCTTGCCTGGTAACAGGAGATGTCCAGTTCAGGCTGCGTACCCCCTATTGCTAGGACTCTTAGCTACAGTCACGCTTGTAGTTTTCTGAGAGTTTCCATTACACTAGGTTTCTTCCTCACCCCAAAATGCTCCCCTTTTCCGGTCATCTCTTCCAGTACTCTCACTCCACTTTCCTCACCTGATCCCTCCTGTTCTCATCCCCACCTGCCCACAGCCCACCCACAAAATCTATTCTATTTTCCCTTCCTGGGGAGATCCAAGCGTTTCCCCCTGAGCTCTCCTTTATACTTAGCTTCTTTGGGTTTGTGGATTTTGTAACATGGTTTTCCTTTACTTAGCAGCTAATATCCACTTCCCATGTTTGTCTTTCTGGGTTACCTCACTCAGGATGATTTCTTCTAGTTCCATCCATTTGTCTTTACATTTCATGATGTCATTGTTTTTAACAGCTGAGTAATACTCCATTGTGTAAGTGCATCACATTTTTTTATCCATTCTTTGGTTGAGGGGCAGAAATTTCCTTTTTAAAAACTCGATTGTATGCTTCCTGAACATGACTTTGTAGATGACAGTCTTGTGTAGCAGTTTCAAAAGTTTGGATGCACCTGATAGGTTCTCGGGAACCTGGGTGTGAATCTATCTAACTCTCCATACATGAGTTTGGCCGACCCTATTTACAAAGAGCTGTGTGGAGGGTGTTGTTGAGCATGTGGGCTAGAGAGTGTATGATGTTGTAGCAGGGAAACTGCCATAATGAATGCTCATGTCCCAATATAATTTTATTGACAAACCAATGGGCTACTTGTTGGGTGGAGGCAACCCACAATCCCTCGTCTTCTGCCCTGATCTATATTCGCACTCAATGGGCATAGTTGTAGGGACTGGAACAGTCTTTCTGCCTAGCTCTGATTTCTTCTTTCCTTGATATTTGTTCCATAGATGCCATTAGTCCCAGAAGTTCACAGAGCCTGACTCAACTAGAGAAGTATTTTCTTGAGTTGATGCTGTAGAATTTCTCTTGAGCCTAAAAGCAGGATCTTTAGCCAGGCACTCTGGAGTAATGGGATGACAAGCATCACTGTTAGACAGACAGCTATGTGGGGAGCTGGAGTGACAGCTCAGTCAGTGAAGTGTTCACTGTGCAGGCACAAGGACCTGAGTTCAAACACCAGCACCAGATAAGAGCCAAGAAGGTAGTGTGTGTCTACAACCTCAGTGCTGAGGAGCAGGGACAGGGGGAACCTGGGGGCTCAATGGCCAAACAATCTAGTCCAGTCAGCAAGCTTGAGATTCAGTGAGGGTTTCTGCACAAAAAAAAGAGAAAGAGAAAGAGAAAAGGTGGAAGGAATTGAGGAAGGAGCCTGATGTCAGTCTCCAGCCCTCACATGCTCTTGCGTGTTTGCAAAGGCACTTGCTCACATATGTGTAAACGCACAGATGAAAATATATGCGCATACACAAAATAAGCAAGGGAAAACCAGACATGAGGCACAGAGGCCCACCAGAGGTTTTGTCATCTTTGTTCCTGAGTCACCTCTGCTCAGCCTTCTCCCAGCGACACTCTTCCACTCGGTGAGCATTTCCATGCGTCGCCGGAGCTGAGCCGTGACACCTCTCTGATTAAAGGAAACATCCCACACTTTACTTCCTAGTCTAAACCACATACCTCATCCTTCTCCCCCATCTCCAGGAAGTTTTAATTTTACAGAGACTGAAATAATCAGAGGTTGTGTGTGTATTTCTTTTCAAAGTGTTTTGGTGACTTCCTTTGAATCAGGATTCTGTCTTATGTGCTTGATAGAAAAATAATATCAAGATGCCTTGAAATTTCCCTGGAGTTCAGCTCCCTTTTCGTAGTGGGACTTGCTCAAGTTTGGAGCTGACAAAAAAGGGTCTATTGCCTTCTGTGAACCCTGTCATCTCTGGTGGGTTCAAATGCCGTTTCCCAGAGATGGCTTTCATACCTAGTTCTCTCTGGCCTTGAATCCAGTCGAGGGATTCTTTGGAGTATGCACACAACCACATCCTTTTGACAGACAGTGCAAATTAAAAGAGCTGGCATGGCCCAGGAGCTGGGGACCCAAACTCACCCCTTGGGTTTTCATTTACAGTTAGGCACCGCAAATTCTTATTGCTGACAGGGAAGCTGAGGCTGGTGGCAGAGTGTGTGACAGGAGTCTCGTGCCAAACTGTAATTGGGAGGATTCTTTTTAATCAGGACATACCCTACAGCCCAAACAGTGGAAATCTCCTGTAAGGCCAAGACAGGAAAATAAACACACCAACATGAGTGGGGTGCATAAGGGTGTAATATGGCCAGGCTCTGGGGGTCCCTGGAGCTTTGAGCGGAAGTTTGCTTCCTTAGAAAGTAAAGTGGGGGCAACCCTTATACTGAGCCTCTAGAGACAGTCCTACACCCCCATTAAGTGAGTGATTACCACCGTATTAAATGCACCAGACAGACTAATTGACATTTATTGCATTGAAACAGAATGACAAGTCAAATCCACCTTGAGCTAGCAGCTACCACTGTATTACATCAGTAAGAAAGGTCTCCCCTGGGCTTTCTGTCTTCAGAAATCTTTCAGGAGCACCTAGTATCCACCAGGTGTTATGTTGGCCCCTAATATAAAGTTCTCACATTAAAACTTTATTTATTGATTTGAGAGTGACTCCACTTATAATGTTCTTGCCATGCAGGCGTGGAGACCTGAGCTGGATCCTCAGAAACCCACACCAAAAATCCAGGTGTGGTGGTGCACATTTGTCATGCCAGTACTGGAGAGGCAGGGACAAGGAGGATCCCCGGGGTTCACTGGCTAGTCAGCCTGGCTAAATTTGTGAGCCCCAGGTCAGCTTGAGAGGCTCTATCTCAAAAGGCAAGATAGATAGCACTGGAGGATGACTTCCAAAATTCACTGCTGGCCTCCACATGCATGCACACACAACTGCTCATGTATGAACACACACACACACACACACACACACACACACACACACACACCTGGTTTACTGGAAGGACTTGAAGGAGATGACATAGCACTCGACTGTATTCAGATGTAAGCTTGATGAACACATAATCAGCAGTGGTACCAGGTAATCATGTTGTAGAATCCTTGTGTTGACTCCTACGTGAGAGGAAACTGAGGCTCAGAGATGCCATGCAGCTTGCTCAAGAATCAGTGCATGGGGGAGCTTTGAAGCCAAGTCTATCCAATACCTTGCAGTGATGTCACTCATGAGTACTATAAAACAACCTGAGGCACATGCGCACACACACATCTGTGTGTGTGTGTTTGAAATCACATGTGTGTTTGTTTATGTGCAAATGTGTGTTCAAAAGTGTGTTTATGTGCAAGTGTGTATTGACAAGTGTGTTTGTGCATGTAGGGATCAGAGGTCAACTTTGGGTGCTATGCTGTGCTCAAGTATCCCCTTTGCTTTGTTTTTCGGAGGCAGGGTCTTTCACTTTTTACATGTGTATGCCTGACAGAGGTTAATATTGGATATTGTTCTGTAGTCATACAGCTTTCAAGGTTATTTTTGAGATGAATCCTTACTGTCCTATAACTCATCAAGTGGGCAAGGCTGATTGGCTAGAGTCTCAGAGATCTCTGTGTCTCATTTTTACCAGCACTGAGATTACAAGTGAGCATCATTGTATCCAGCTTTACATGAGTTCTGCAATTGAACTCAGAACTTCCAAGCACTTTGCTGAGTCAGCTCTGCATCTACATCCTGGGGCTTTGAGATGCTTCTGATTCTTAAGGAGACAGACACGGAGCTGGATGTCTGTGAAACTTTGAGTTGCTTGCTGGTTTCTACAGGTAAGGAAGATGTTGCTCTCATGTACTTGGGGGGTCATCAAGAGTTCCCCAAATATGCGAAATTCAACTGCGTATCCACCAGACAGAAGGACACAGGGCAGGACCAATGACAGGAGATTGTGAAGTCAAGGTGACATGAGGCAGTGTGGGCATTCTGGTTGTGTTTAGAACAGTTGGCTTTTGGGTTTTGTTCTTAGCTTCAGCAAATAAACATCAGGGAACAACTCCTTGGGGCACTCTCTGTCCAGAGACCACACATATGTGTGGGGTTATGGGAAAGCCCTGAGAGTTGATTGAAAGAAGTCAGCTCCTGACTGATGCTGTCCTGGTTCTGTGCAATGCGGTGGGAGGGGCTTCTTTGTCCATGGGTCCTTTAGACAATAATCCATAGGAAAAGGATAAGTTGGGTCTGAGTCTAAAGTTCAGGCTGCTCTGACCGCAGAGAACCCAGGTCACACTAGATCTTATGCGCAGGCGGCTTCAGCAGACCGGACAGTCACAATATGTTAGTGTCACTGGGAGGCAGCCTCCTGTTATGTGTCGGGGAGTCATCAGCTTTTCTTGCCTCAGCTCCATTCTAAGCCTGCTCAGCATCACTCTAAGGATGCCTGGTACCATCCTAAGGATGCTGAAGTACCCTTCTTCCTTCCAAGAGCTGATCAATACTGATCTTGTCAGAATTCAGGCTCTGCCATCACACAGATGCCTATCAATTGTTAGGCAGGAATACTTCACGACCCTGTGCTCCTGTTGATGCAGCTTCTGGTGCATTCCAAATAGTTCACTTGTACACACCTATAGACAAATTTCTAAGTGGTCTTAATAAATAAAAAACACAGAGCCAGAAATTTGGGTTAAAGCCTGACAGAAAGATCAGAGGAACAGGGCAAACCTTGAGCTAACCTAATCTCACCAATTCCACAGCTTCCAAAGAGAGCGACTTCCTGTCTACCCAGGCTTATATGCCTTGCTGTTCTGCCATCTGATTTGCTCTCTGTCTAGCTACATCATGTCTTCTTCCTGGCCAGCTCTGTCACTTCCTGTCTGTACAGGCCTCCAGAACTCTATGGTTGGTACTGGGATTAAAAGCATGTGTCACCATGCTTGGTTCTGTTCCCTAGTGTGGCCTTGAACACACAGAGATCCTGCCTGCTAAGTGACAGGATTAAGGGCATGTGCTACCACTGCCTGACTTCTTTGTTTACTTAAAATGGCTTGCTATTTCCTCTGATCTCCAGGCAAACTTCATTTATTAAAGCACTAATAAAATATCACCACACACACCCGTGTGTAAACAGGAGCTGCTGTGAAGCATGGGGAGGGAGCACCTAGAACATCATTGCTGTGCTCAAGCCCTGTTAGTTTACCTGAATGCTGAGTAGATAGAGGATCTGGTGCAGTTTCTGGCTGCCCCCAAATATTTGGTCGTGTATGCAATGCCCGTGTCTCTATGGCGCTGGAGGAAATGTCAGCACCAAAGGTGGGTGGTTCTAATCCCTGAGAACGGGGATATTGATGGACTTTACTTCTGCTCATGGCTCTGAGTCCACCTGATTCTTCTCTTCCTCTTTGCACAAATGACAGAGAACAGTAGCCTCATGATTTTTGAGTTATCTATTGTAGAAGTTGAATAAAATTACACATAGTATCCAAAGTCCTGGGAGGAAAAAAATAAGCCTTGCTTTGGCCAGATTCTAGCTCTGCTTAGCTCAATCCTGAGGAACAGAGTCAAGAAGTCAGCATCAGTTAGCATCTTGACTAAGCTAGACAGCCTGACACTTCCTTACCATGGACTAAGTTTCTCTGCCATGCCTTTTCCACCAAGAAGGAATGAGACACTTGGGAGCCTTGACTCCATATAAAGCCTTTCTCCTCTGAGTGGTTTCTTTCAAGTGTTTTGGTTATGGTGACACAAGACGAATTGAGTCACTGTGACCAAAGCCTGAGCAAAACAACAGAATAGAGGTATCACCTGTACAGACTCTGGGCCCACTGTGACGTGACGTATATAGTGGAGTTTGGTGGTGATAATAGTGCTTGGTAGTAAAACTTTGCCCTTAAATACAAGAAGTAAAGGAAAAGGCATACAGGGTGAGGCCAGGGCAAGATTTGACCACCAGGACAAACTCAGGTTATCTTCTTCACAACTGGACCCTACCTCGTACCTTTTAACACTTCCAAATCATGCCACCAGATTCTGAATCTATCAAGGACTAACTTATTCATTAGGTCAGAGCCTTTGTGATCTCATTATTACCTGTGTCATAGGCATGGGCAGGAGTGCCTTGTGGTTTCTCAATCCAATCAAGTTGATAATTAAGCTAAGCCATCTCAGGGCTGAGGAGACTCAGTAAACTGTAAGCATGGAGACCTGAACCTACGTAAAATAGCAGCTGTGGAGGTGCTCACTTGCAATCTCAATACTGGAGAAGTAGATACAGGAAAATCCCTGGGGTGTGTTGTTTAGCCTGTGTGGTTGAACTAGTATGTTCCAGATCAGTGAGAGACCCTGACTCCAAACAACCACCAAGGTAGATAGTGTTCTGAGAAACAGCACTCTAGATTGACCCCTGGTCTGCACATGCACCTTCACACACACTGTACCTACACACACACACACACACACACACACACACACACACACACACACACACCTGTACACATGTACACATTCACACAAAGAGACTGTCTCAGGTGACTGAGCCCATGTTTCCCTCTTCCCTTCCTCGGTTTCTTTCTATTCCTGACTTTCCTTCCTTGGGTGAATACTGGCAAATGCCCCTCATATCTTTGACATTCTCATCAGAGCAAGAACTCAGATTATGTACAGAAACCATGCTGCCCTGGCCATCATTCAGCTTGCAGGGTGGTGGACAGGCATGCTTTTAAAATTAAATGTAAAATGAAAGCTTGCAATGTACTGTGAAGGAAAGATAATGGGCTCTTGAGGCCACTGTGCAGGGTGTTTCCTTAAGGAGGTAGTGACATGTGAGAGCTGATTAGGTGTGACCAGCACTCCAGGTCAACGTCAAGGCACATATGACCTCCCTGTGGCAGGCGAAGTCCCTTTCAGAATTAATGGATGCACAAACATGCAAGTCCTCTTAAATAAATAAGTAAGGTTGGAGTCCAGGGCTATATTATGCAAGGTGTAAATCCATGCCATAAAATAATGTGAAATAAATCAAGAAGTGATGGATAAAAATCCAAATGATCAAGTAATGTCTTTGTGTTTTGTGAGGATTGCCAGGCTGCACTATACAGGACTAGGAGTGCAAGCCTGGAGACGGGAGGAAATAGCACCTCTGCATCCAAGAGGCAGTGGATAGTAGACTCAATGGAAGCACAAAACATTACAGGAACCAACCCTGTTTAGACATTAAAGTACCTACTGGCAGCCCAGGGGTCACCAACACCAGTGTCTTGGAAATAATCACGCCTCTGCTTTGTCTTCACTCTTGGATGGAGTGCAGAGGGGGAGTGGCTAATGCATGAATGTGCATTCACCTCCAGTATGCCCGGTGAGCGTTTCAAGGTTTCTTCACATTAGCTCATCATCCCTGATGTAGTCTCAATAGGATGAAAATCCAGCCAGTTCCTCTGAGGCTTAAGGTTCTCCCTGGATGTCCATTGCTCTTTATGGAGTGTGCAAAAATCATCAGTTAAAAAAGCTGTGCAGTGGAAATAGCTGAATGGGGAACGTGTGTGTTGTGCAAGCATGAGGACTTGAACTTTGTCACTGTAACCAACTTAAAAATCTGGGCATGGTGGCATGTGTTTGTAATCTCAGCACAGGTGAGGTAGACACAGGTGAATCCCCAGGGCTCCCTGGCCATCCAACCTAGCCAAATTGGCCAGCTCCAGGCCAATGAAGAGAACCTGTCTCAAAAAACCAAGTGAAGGGCAGCTGAGGAATGACACCTGAGGCTGACCTCTGGCCTCCTCATGCATGCACAAATACCTGCATCTGCATCACACACACACACACACACACACACACACACACACACACACACACAATCTGTATCTTCCCACGAGAACTGTAGAAAGCATCTTGTCTCTTTGTGCTGTCTGTGTCCTTGCAAATGACCATTTCTAGTGTCACCTCATAACAATAGTCTCTGCCTTTGTTTTTATATAGTGCCTACCTAGAGGATTTGACACGTTCTCATTAGTGAAAAGAGGGAATGTAAGATTAAGTTCAACTTCAGGTTGGGTTTGAAAACTGATGATGAGGTGTGGGCAGCAGGCATATGTAGACATAAAATTAATTGATATTACCTGGGTACCACACACTGGAACACAATACAAGGCCATGATGCTCAGAGTAAACCTTTTCCTGGAATGGAGGTCACTTTCCTTCCTTGATGCTGTAATGCTTTGGGTCAGTGAGGAATTGCTTCTTAGACTATACAATATAGTGAACAGCTGGTAAGTGCCTGGGCACTGGGCCAGATGACAAAGCTATGGTGTGCAATTAAACCCTGCCTCAGTTCTCTAGCTATAAGTGGTTCAAGTCCACAAAGAGTTAGAAGGATTATGCAATCATGTTCTGATAAAGGAACATGTAAGCAGCCACAGTGACCTCTCAAAGATTTAATAAGTATAAAGGGCCAATGAAATCTCCAGAGAGCACTCACATGGCCAATGAAGAATGAGTTCACATTTGACCAGGTGGAGAAAGCTCAGAAAGAGAGAAGGACCTGATCAAAGGGCCAGAAGAGGAAGGAAGCCTTCGATCTTTTTGGTAGTTGGACATAGCTGGGTGTTATGGTGAATAAGTACACTTCAGGACAGAGGAAATGACTGGAAGGTGGGAAGGAACATAATGGAAGCTTGAGACTGACTACAGGAGACAATTGCTTTTAATAAGTAGGCAGATGCATATGAATTTGCATACAGAGCTGGGAGATACAAAGGGTTCAAGGTAATTCTCTTCCTAGAAATTAGACTGTCTTCCTACTTAGTTCAAAGAATCCTGTGAGTTGACTGTTTATTCCTGAACTGTCTCAATCATTCTTCCAGGATAGTGTTCATCTAGTCACCATTTATCTTCCAGATTTCAACTTCCTGTCAAGTTACTTTCTTTTATTTTTATTTTTTTATATTTAGTTATTTTACTTTAAGCATATAAATGTTTTACCTACATGTATGTATGTGGACTGTGTGCTTGCCTGGTATCCACAGAGGTCAGGGGAGGGCATTACATACTGTTAAACTCAAGTTAGGGGTGATATAAGCCACTGCATGTGTTCTAGAAACTGAGCCAGGGACTTCTGCTAGAGCAATAATTGTTCTTAACTGCTGAGTGGCAGTGGGCAGGGCGGAGTGGCTGAGGGGTTAATAGTAGGATCTTTGTAAATGATTGGGTGTGAGTGTGAAGAAGGATGGGTGGTTGGACAGAGGGATGCAGGAATGAATAGATACATGGATGTATAGGTGGTGTGTGAGTAGAAAATGTGTAAATATGTACATATATGGATGGATACATGGGTGAGTGAGTGAGTGGATGAATACACAGTGTATAGACAGAAGAGTGGGGGATGAGTAGGTGATATATATACATATATATATATATATATATATATATATATATATATATATGGGTGGATGGGTAAGTAAATGGATGGATTGATAAATACATGTCTGGGTGGTCAGATGGTATGAATAGACGGAATGGATGTGTGGGTGGGTGGGTGGGTGGGTGGGTGGGTTGGTGTGTTCGTTAGATGAATGGATTGGTGGGTGGGTACGTGGTTGAGTGAGTGAACATGTATGGAAAGATAGATGCATGGTTGAATGGGGCAATGAGCAGTTAGGCATATGGAGGAATAGTAAGTGGATGGAAGAGTGAATGAGTGGGTGGTTAGGTAGATGAATAGGTATAAACAAATAGAAGGGAGGGTAAATATGAGTGGGTGGGTGGACAGATAGGTGCATGCATGGATGGAAGCTTGAATAGATTCATGTTTGTTGAGGTGCAGAGGTATATGGATAGATGCATGGAAGACAGACAGATGGAAGAATAGTACATAGAAGCATGGATAAGTGAGTAGATGAGTGGGTGGATAGATGGGTAAAGGGGTGGATGAATAGGTAAATGGACATTTGTCCAATTGTTCATGAGATTTTACACTGGCTAAAAGATGTTACCTAAATAGAAACATAAAGTAAAAGGAGGACTCCCACCCTTTATCACTTCAGAGCTCTGTATATTCTCAGGTATCTCTACATTTCTACTTTCTTCCCAACAGTTTGAAACCATTTGATGATCTTGATCACTAATTTATCAACTCTCATGGACTCACCAAATTAGAAAATTTTCTATACCTATTTCCATCACATGTATAGAAGCACATATAGGAAATGGTATATTTCTTAATGTGTTTGCAAATAATGTTTAAAATTAAATCTGAAACCTGTGAATTGCTGAGTCTTCATGCAAATTATGACACTGTTCCATAGTAATTGAGTAATCCCTGAATTGGGATTCCAGAACCCTGAAAATCAGTTCTGCTTCTGTTATTTCTGTTTTTCTCCAAGGAAGAAGCAGGTCATAGTCAACCTACTCTAGGGTACCCTGAAAAGATTCTAAGTCTATTAATGAATCCTGGCCATTTTTATTTGTAAGTAACCACCTTTTCACGTCTGCATCTTATGAATTTTGTTTTAGTTTATTTTTCTGTTTGTAGTGCTGGAGCTAATACCCAGGACCTCGTGTACATTAAGCAAGGGAGTTGCACTCCTAGGTCATCACTCCTTCTACATCTCTGACTATCATTCAGTTGGTCGCCGTAGAGTACTACAGGTTCAGAGTTAAAAGGAAATTTAGGACTTGCTTCACTGAATTTAGCTCCATTTATGAAATCTATAATATGAGCCCTGACTATCAACTCCCTATCACTGTGTGGGACCCAGCAATCACAGTGTAAGAGAGAAGCAGAGCAGAGAATGCCTCCAGATTTGGTGATCAAGTTCCAGTCTTTATGCATTATATTCACTCACACTCTGAGCCCAGTGGCCTCTCCTGACAAAATAGTCACACCTTACATGCTGGAGGATGAAAAGATTTAATAAACACATTGAAGAACTTAGTCTTTGTTTTCTTATTGTCTAAAACAGTCAAGATCTGTTTTAGAAGCAACTAGTGCTAGTATAACTGGAGTGGCATGCATGGAAAACACAGCACAAGCATATGGATTCCCTTCCTCATGTCTCCTCCTCTTCTCTTCTTTAGGAAACTGCTCAAAGACCTCATGAAAGTGGGACTTACGACTTCCCTGATCAGGTTCAGCATTCAGTAAGTGCACCCCATTTCAGCGTTCCTTGTGTAAATAGATCTGTATCTTTGGTCTTTTTTCCAACAGACTGTCTTCTGCATGCCCCACAGTTCCCACAGAAACCTTGCTGTGTGCCTGGTCTCTCTGTTTGGCACTGCTGTGTTGGATTCAGAGTTCAGAATGGAGCTTGCTATGTAGAACATCCTCCCAGCCCCGCCTCCAACTCCTCCAGTGAATTTAGGGCAAGATGTGCATGTCAGTGGGTTAGCCACTGCTGGCAGAAATGGAAAGCTTGTGTAAAATGCACTTTGCTTTTTTCTATTTCCTGTGGTCTGCTCATAAGGGGAGAATGTGTCACTTTTCTCTGGTCAAATGACCCTGCAGTGTAAAAGAAAGCCCAGCACACAGATCTGCTGGTGACTGTGTAACTCCAGAGACTTTTAAAGACAACTCAGTTTGTTCTCTTAGAGCCAGGACATGTGACCACAGTATACAAAATTACTGTAGAAGAAAAATCTGTACTTTAGGATACAGGGATGTTTTAGAAATTTCACTTGTTTTTCCCCAGTAATTATTTTCCCACTGTCTTTATTTGCCATTGCACATAGGAACTTAGTTTTGGTGAGGCTAGCAGTATTTTTTTCCAATTTCCCCACATTTTTTTTCAATATCCACTGGAATCAGAGGCTAGGACCCCATGAAGTCTGACTTGTTCTCTCCTTTGCGATAGAATAATACATTTTGGGAATAAAATTGTTATCATTTAAGAAAAACATCAAAACTCTCAAAATTTCAGAAGGGTGACTTAAGGAACTATTTATTTTTCTGGCTGTGGCTTCCTCCACAGGTTTTGGAATCAGCATATCCTGCTTCTGAACATCACCCCATGTCAGAGTGAGCAGGTCAGGGAACTCTGTACCTCTAAGAAGCAGACTGATTACAGGGATACTTCTGCCCTGGGTACAATTGTCTGGCTGGTCTTCTTGCTGTGGAATTTGAATATGCAAATGTGGAGGAGGAGGAGGAGGAGGAGGAGGAGGAGGAGGAGGAGGAGGAGGAGGAGGAGGAGACAAGAAGAAGCAAACAGCTGACAGTGTTAGCTCTTTACTCCACCAGAACGGCTCTGTGCCCCCCTGATCAGCTAAGCTTGTATCACACAGGGGATTAGAGCAGACTTTTGTTTCTCATCATGAAGGAGCTTCCATCTCTGTTCCCTAGCTGCAACATCTATCTTGTCATGCCTTTGAAGTTCCCCTTTCAGTATTTTCTAAAAACTGTGAGAGGTTTTGTAAGTAAAAAGGAGTGGGAGCTATTTGGTATTTAATCTGTTCAGAGCTATAGAGTATAAAGTTAAACATGCCTATTACTTTATTTTCTTTCCAAGTAGCATCATTCTTCTGCTCCCTTCGGTGTGCTGGGACAGCAAGCAAGAGATAAGGAAATGAAGTGTTCAAGAATGGAGTTTTAGAAGAAACATGACCCTCCCTGCCTCTCTCTGCCTTCAGAACATGATACCAATTGTTGCCTCTCAGAAATGAACTCATGTTCAGGCCATGTGCCGGGGCTGGAAGCTGCTGACCTATGGGAGGCTATGGGCCCTGAGACAATCAGTACAGTGGTGTATGGGAGCTCACATTATATGTCTATGAAGATGGTATATCCTACCTATAGCCACAGAGGGAAAGAAAGTGTTAATTTGCTGTTCCATACTACACGCTAGCAGGCAGATATGATAGTTTCTGAAAAATTGAAAAGGCAAGAGATGGAAAAAGTGTCTCATTGTAGAAACGTTGAGGACTGGTTCTTAACCACTGCTCATGTAAGTTGAGACTTTCCCTGAGACTAGAGTGTCGGTGGTTTTAGAAACTTCAGTCCACTCCCAAGGCCAGGAAATCAAGATTAAGAAGAGTTGTTTAGTTCTTGGTGGACAAGTTACTTTTCTGCTTGCTTTGATAAACACCTAAGAAGACCAGCTTAAGAAAAAAGGGGCCTGTTCTGATTCAAGGGGGAAGTTACAGTGCCTCAGGTCAAGGAAGGCATGGTGGCCAGAAAGCAGAGTAGCTCCTTGTGTTGAATCCATAGTCAGGAAGCAGAGAGCAATAATGAGTGCCAGCGTTCCACTTGCTGCTTTCTCTTTTTATTCAGTCTGGGACCCTGGCCCATTTAGAGTGACTTTTCATTCCTCAGTTAATATAATCTTGAAACTCCCTCACACACGTGACCAGAGAGATTCATCTCCACGGTGATTCTAGATCCTATTGAGTTTGGATTAGTGTCACCCCTGGGGAGCAAGGGCTCCAGCAGCCTGAGTAGCCCATTTCCCTCACTCTTGGGTGTTCTTCTCTGCTAACCATGGGATCCATGGCTGGCTAGGAAACTGCCCCACTAACTTCTGGAATTTCACCAGGGACAGTGTGTTTGTGGCTTGAATCCATGTCTGACTTGCTTACTGACCTTGATGGGAATCCAGCATTTGATGTTGCCATTGGTTTCAGCAATCATTTGTTTCCTTCTTCTAGTATGTGGCTATCCTTTGCCATTTTACTTTTATTTTATTTTTTTTTATTTTTATTTTTTGGTTTTTTGAGACAGGGTTTCTCTGTGTAGCTTTGGCACCTTTCCTGGAACTCACTTGGTAGCCCAGGCTGGCCTTGAACTCACAGAGATCTGCCTGCCTCTACCTCCCGAGTGCTGGGATTAAAGGCGTGCGCCACCACCGCCCGGCGCCATTTTACTTTTGTCAGGACACTCCTTTCGCATTTGGGTCCTTTGGATGCAATTGGCCAGTGTGCATGATGTACAGAGCTAGTTCCTATGAGCCAATGTCTATTTTCTGGCTTTTCACATCCCAGGGTGATGTGTTTGCTAAAGACAATGTCACAGGAAACGCATGTTAGCAGGCTCATTGGTTGAACTTAGGCCTCAAAGCAATTTCCTACAACTTGTAAATTTCATGTCTAACAGAAGGTTTCCTTGACCTCTCCCACCTGTCAGATAATGCTTTCATGTGTACTGTGTCACAGTTATTAATCCATGAATTAATTAACAGGGAAAAGTTATTTCAGTGTTTCCTTCTCTTGATTGTCAATTTGATTGGATAGAGAAGTATGCAAGGGATTTGTAAAGCAAGTCTCTGGCTATGTCCTTGAGGGTGTTTCTGGGACTGACTAAGGGAGAAGACCCATCTGAGGAAAGTGGCACCCTCCTTTAGGCTGGGGATACAGACAGAATAAAACAGAAAAGAGAAAAAGCCCACCCATTAGAGTCTCTCTCTCTCTCTCTCTCTCTCTCTCTCTCTCTCTCTCTCTCTCTCTCTCTCTCTCTCTCTCTTCTTCTCTCTCTCTCTCTCCCTCTCTACTCCCTCCCTCTCCCCTTCCACCAGGAAGTAGCTGTTCTTCTCCACCCTGTCCTCTCTACCATAACGGACTGAAGCATCTGAAACAGCGAGCAGAACTCTTTCCTTTCTCCGAGTTGTTCTTCTCAGGGCTCTGTCACAGCAACTGGAGAGTGATTAATACATTCAGTCTGTCAGTTCTGGCTCCAAGGAACAGTTGACGCCAAATCGAACTTTGTTCGTTCACCCAAGACACTACTTTCTTCCTACTTTGGTCTCATGCTTCAGTGATGAACATTGTCTTCTCCATCCTGCATCCAGGAGATGAGGGAGCCTTTGTTCAGAGTGTCTTAGGAGCTTCATTTGCAAGCTTTATGTTGTCATGTTGCTTAAGCAGTCAAAGTTGCCTGTCTGAGAAGGCTTCCTGGGTACTTCCTGTGCCTACAGCTACCTTTTGCTGGATCCCACTCAACAGACTGAAGCAGAAATATTCCCAAAGGATGATTTTAACCTACTTAGTTGTCCAAAAAGCTAATTGTTTTGCATAGCTTACCGTCTCTCTGTGAAACACTAAAACCCCTTGCATTCCAACCAAGTGGGTTGATCCTAAGTCCCTAGTATTAACCAACTCAATACACATCTTTATTGTTTGAGTTCATGCTTCTAATGATATATTTTTCAGTTTCTCGACTGTTTTAGGTAATAAAAGAAACTCTAAATTGATCTTCAGGAAGAGTAAGAGTCTTGGTGAACTGGGCAAGAATAGAACAGTCTGTGTAGATAGGTTGAGAAACAGCAGTGAATTGCATCTAGGATGCTGAAAACTGAGTAGTTTGGCTGGACAAAGGAAGATGTCAGAAGCCATCAGTTGGTACAGTAAAGGGAAAAGGAAGAAGGGAAGGAGAAAGGAAGAGAAGAGGAAGGAAGAGATGAACAGAGGGAGGAAGGGAGAGAAAGAGAGAGGGAAGGGAGAGGGAGAGAATACAACAGAAGAAAAACATTCCTTTAATCGATGGCTGGGTCAAGGGCAGGATTGATTGCAACTGCAGGAGTCCCATGGTTTCTGGACTAACATGCAAAAGGATGCCCTCTTCTTGATCACCCTCACATGTTGATGCTGACCCCCCAGTAACCAGTCTCCAGTTGTTCACAGTGCCCTGGGAGCCTCTTTTGTCTCTGCCAAGCTGTTGCACAGGTAGAGTTCTCTCAGGTTCTTTATTTTGCGACCACCGTGCACGAGTGAAGCACTTGGCATCCTTTTTGATTGGATGTGTATGTGAGAATGGGAAGTGAGGGAGGAAGACAGGAAGTAGGAATAAAAGCAACTATTTTGCATAAACTTCATCAGGAAGGGGGAAGGTGCAGAAGAAGAGAAAGTAATAGGAAGGTGTCATGGTTTGAACATAAGTATCCCAGATAGGCTTGTATGTTTCAACACTTAGTACCATCTGATGTGCTGTTTGGGGAGATTGTTGCCCTTTGGAATGCGGACGTCTAGTTAGAGCAAGTGCGTTAGTTAGAGGTAGTTTTTGGTGGACATAGCTAAGCCTGTTTCTAGCTTAATTCTCTGTTGTTGCTTCCTGGTCTAGTGAGATGTGAGCAAAATGCTTTATGTTCCCACTTCCATGAAGCCATCCACCACCATACCTTCTTCCCCATGGTGGGTCTTAAATCCTATAGTCTAGTCTGAGCCAACACCAATCTTTCATACAAAGAAGTATTTAAATGGTTGTACTGTTATTTATCATAAAGTGTAATCATGGGGTCAAGTGTCTCCCCTGAAAACCAACTTAGTATTTCTTTCGGTTTATCTGTAACAGACAAGCAACTGAAGAGTTCATCATGAGGGGGGCTAAACAGACATCTGCACAGAAGCATGGACTAGAAGAATAGAGAAGTGTATCTCTTCAAACAATCATCCAGAACAAATTCTTTCTCCTTCAAATCACATCTTGTCAGATATTTGGTAACAGTGAGGTGAAAAGTAGCTTATGCAGCAAGCTTGTAGCAGAGTAGCTTTGAAGACCAATGTTAGGGAGGAGGAGCAAAGCTGGAACAGGTGCCTCATGGTCTGTGCTACTAACTTTCCATCATTTTAGCCCTTATAACTCTGCCTTGTTACTCATGCTTCATTTTAGCGGTGTGTGTGTGTGTGTGTGTGTGTGTGTGTGTGTGTGTGTGTGTGTGGTTGTAGGGCTGTGTATATAGAAGACAGAGGTCAACCTCAGGTGTCTTTCTCTGTTCCTTTCCACCTTGCTGTTTGATACAGAGTCTCTCATTGAAACTGGAGCTAGCCAATGTGACTAAACTGGCCAGTGAGTTGCAGGGATTCTGCATGATTCTGATCACATCCACCAGAGTACTGATGTTTGTCATCGTTCCTGGCTTCGTGTGTAGGTGCCAGGGATTTCCAACCCAGGTCCTCATGCTTGCATGGCATAAACTTTACCAACAGAGCCATCCTCCTAGTGCTGCTTAGTATCTCAATTGCTACTCTTGATGCCGATGCCCACAATCCCACTTCCCCAAACTATGCTAACCTTTAAAATATTAAGCAAGCCAGTCTTGGTTAGTGGATCTACAAGCTGCATGGCTTTTAGCATTACACCAGATTAACAGGTCTTCAGCTTAGTAACACAAAGAAGAGATTAGAACTTGGTGATCTTTAAATAAGTCCCTTCTCACTTAGACTTCAGAAAATAAAAAAAAGAAACAGCAAGTAGGCCACAACAGAGGTTGAAGTGGGGCATCAGTGCTGAGTGACCATCAGTGGTCCTTCCTGGTCCCACCTGGCAACTGAAAAGAGCCCATTTTCTCCTGCACATGAAGATGTACTGGATAGGCCTGTAATCCATCCAACATAGGCACTCTGCCTGCTCTCTGCTGTTTTAGTAAACTCACATTTATGTGTTTTGTTCCTACTCACTGCAGTAGAGAGTTACAAGCATGGAAGCCAGTCCTGTATCCTTAACCACTGAGGATAAGTACAACCTTTCTGTTTATCTTCACCATTTATCAGTTCCCAATTGGAGGACCCATGGAAAATGTCAGCTCAATATTTTTGCTAAATCCCTTCACTTAATCTAAAGATAAGGTCACTTGCTGCTTCCACTCAACATGGTACTCTTGGTTATTTATTTAAAACGCCAGTAAACTTGTAGGCATCTGCGGAAATTGCAAAAGACCAAACCAGAACTGAGTGTTAAGCTGGTTAATAAGTCATGACAACAAGGACTTATTTTTTAAATGGAGGAAGGTTACAGATCTCTTGAAATTTTGAGAATCTCCAAAGCAAACAGAGAAAAGTCCTCTGTGGTTTCGATGATTTGTTTTGTTTTAAAATATGGCACTAGTTTCTTCCTGGTAGACAATTACTTGTGTGTTCTTGCCTCTGAAAGTGCTAATACTTCAACTTCATGCAGTAGTCTTCAAGGGGCAAGTGCAGACTTTGACACAAACATATTGGGAATCAAATATTGGTTCCCATTTACTATGACTAAGAGAATCCTATCCTTTGTGTGGGGGGCCGCAGGTGGAGGTTGAGGCAGGGTGTGGTTAGCCTAGGCTGAACTTGAACTTGCTGTTTAGCGAAGGATAACCAAAGTTACTGTTATCACTGGTTGGAATCCATGGATCACTGAGAAACAACTTCCTCTCCTGCCAAGTGATATGTGTATACGTGTTTATGTGTGTGCATACATGTTTGTGCATGAATTTATCAAGTTAGTTGCCTCTTTGTATGTGTATGGCATGTATGTATGTGTACATGTCTTTGTAGAAGCCAGATGTGACTTGCTTTATCATTTCCCCCCTCATTTTTCTGAGATCAAGTCTCTCAATGAATCTGAAACTTGCTGATTTGGCTAAACCTGCCTCTGCCTCCAACAGCCCTGGCATTCCAGATATTACTTCCACACCTGTCTTTCACGTGGGTTCTGAGAAGTTGAACTCAGAGCCTCATGCTTTTACAGAAAGTGCTTTACTATTGAGCTGTCTTCCCATCCAGGGTGGTTAACTCACATTAGATCTCAGACTTTCCATGTTAAAGAAAATTGAAACTTATCTTGAAAAAGTTACTAAACTATATTGTGGTGCTTGCCGGTTTGCTAAGACACTGAGATGTCTGTTGACAGTCACATTCTGGTAACGCATCCATACACCTCTTCCTTTCTTCCTTCTAAAATAGATAAGGTAATTTTAATGTTGGAATCTTGCTGAATGCTGAGAATTTTACAAGGAATGGGCATGAAGGAGAAGGATTTTCAACCATGATAGAATTGTAAGGTAAAATTTTTAAGCAAATCAAATAATCTAGGATCTCTTGTGTGCCATAGGCTGCTCTGTCACATGTATTGACAGCCCACGAATTTTACAGTTTTGGTGTGAAATTTCAGTCTCCTGTTGAAGACATGGTCTTCAGTGGAGCAATGTTTCTAGGTGATGCATTTGGGAAGCCTTTAGATCATGAGACTTTGACCTCTATAGTGTATTGAGCTGTTGATAGGTTCATAATTGGGAGGGTCTTCCAGGAGATCATGGAAACCCAGGGTATGGAAGCAATGGCAGAGAACGCTGCCTTGGGGGACTGCTGCTTCTTCCTGTCCCTTGCTCTCTTCCCTTTTGGGATGCTATAAAGTGAGAAGTTTTTATTCCTCATGTCCTCTCCACCATGACATTCTGCCTTGACACAGACTTATCACAATGGGTTCAAGTTACCATGAGCCAAGACCTCAGGAACTGTGAAATCAAATAGACCTTCCTTTCTTCAAGTTGCATCTCTGGTAGTTTTTACAGTGGTGTGAAGCCAATGGATTTGAGGATGTAATGCAGCTTGATCTCAGCTGGAGGTGGGGGGAGGCTAAGGTGGTTCCCTACCACATGCATATCCTTTTCTGTCCTCATGAGGTCCTGGTTTTCTCCTTTCAGAGCTAGCTGACCTTCCCCCGGGCCTCCCTCACACTTCCTGAAGGACATGGCCCTCTCGGGGTTACCTCCGCCCTCAGCAATGACCATTTGTGCTTCACAGGGGCAGATTCTCCCAATCACTTCACAAAGCTGCAGGCCCTGCAGAATCAGTGCCCACTTACAGCCACTAACACATTAATAACAGAAACGTCCCTGGCCATGACCTACCTGAGTCATTACCCACCGATCATAGGAGGCAATTTCAAGCAGATTGACTAGTGATCAGTGTCCTCCCCGGCGTCCATGCAGGAGGACACATGGCTGCCTTCACAACCCCTGAGCAGATGGCCAGAGCACGTAATTGCTCGCCTCAGCCGGTGTGGGTCTGGCTGCAGGCTGGGGAACCTCCATGTCTTGCATGCAAAGCTGAGCTCTCTTACCCTGGGGCTCTGCTCCAAGTACTTCAGCCTTTCATTTCAGAACTTTTCAGAATCCAAGCTCTCCCTGACCTTCTTTGTGCTGGTTTTGAACTTAATGCACAAGCAATTCTCTGAAGATGTTGAGGAAATGGGGCTTCAGTGAATCTGAGTCACTCAACACATATGGCTGTTCTGCAGCCACTTGTAAATACTATCCAAATCCACGATCCAAAGCTGAGGCTACTACAGGCTTTTACCATTTAGATTTTGTCCAAGTACATTTTCCCATCACCTATAATAATGATTGGGGGCCTGGGAAAATGGATCCATGGGTAAAGTGCTTGCTGCACAAGCCTGAGGACCTGAATTCAGATTCCCACCACTCACATAAAACCTTGGCAATCAACTTGTACCTGTAGTCTCAGTGCTGGGGATTAGAGACGGGAAGCTGTCAGTGGCCGGCTGAACATTAACCTTCAGGTGCAGTGATAGACCCTGCTCCCCCAAAAATAAAGTGGGCTGGTGAGATGGCTCAATGGTTAAGAAAGGCACTGGCTGCCAAGCTTGAGGACCTGAGTTAGGTTGCCATGGCCTACAGAGAGAACCAACTCCCAAAAATTGGTTGTCTTCTGACCTCCACATGCACACAATGGCACATACACACACACATACACACACACATACACACACACACATACACACACACACACACACACACACACACACACAGAGAGAGAGAGAGAGAGAGAGAGAGAGAGATGAACAGCAGAGACAGAGACAATGAATACATGCCTCTATGCCTGTTCCAGCTTTCCCTTTTCCATCCCCCCATGCCAGCCTTTAATTTATGGGATGGTGCCACACTCCCCGGCACACACCCTTATTCTTACATAGAAATAACCCATAGACACACCTAGGGTGGTCCTTTGTTAACCTTGGCATTCATCTGTCCCATCAAGTTGATAGTCAGGATGAACTATAGTAGTTAAAGAGTATAAATCCCCGTGAGCTTGGCTATGTTTTTAAGTGGATGATTCCAGTACATAATCAGCTCATTGTAATCTGGGCTTCTGACATTTTTGACTCTTACCCATCTCTTAAGAAAATTGAGGCAAACTCTTTGTCAGAAATTTACCTTCAAGGAACTCACAAGAAAGAGAGAAAGCACATCAAACTATCACCCACTACTCTATCACAGATTACTGTCCAAATATTGATGGTGCTTCAAGAGAGGTCCTTCTTTCTCTACCTCCTCAGTGCTGGGACTTCAAGCATTTGCACCATGCCTGGCCTTTTACATAAGTGCTGGGAATTGAACCCAGGCTTTCACAGCTCTCTGAGCTTCCTCTCCAGCCCCCTTCAGGCATTGCTTCCTAGACAGGTGTCTGTTCCATTCTGAATTTATGGTTGATTCCCTGTTATTTCTTGGCAACAACAAGAAGACTCTGGTACTCAGAGGCCTGCTGGTATCCTGTGAAGTCCAGGTCAATGTTATAACCATGGACTCTCATATGGGAAGGCTTTTATATGCACTATGTTCTCAGAACCACTTCACTGAGCATGCACTTCCATAATGGCTTCAGGAAATTTTGCCAGGGGGATTTTCAGAGCAGGGTACTGCAAGGTCGAATAAGCTGTGAGCTGTGGTTATTTTGGCTGCATAGACCAATAGGGCCTATCTATGAGTTCATTTGGATTCTGAAAATAGAGGCAGCAATCCTCAAGGGTCAAGTGCTGACTTTGAGACAAACACATGGAAACTTAAGTATTGGCTTTCTGCTTATCATGTCTGAGATTTTTTTGTTTGTTTGTTTGTGAAAGGATGGGGAGTTGAGACACAGTGTCATTGGCCAAAGCTGGCCTTGAACTTATTATCTAGCCAAAGGCAGCCTTCATTTTCCAGTTCTGCTGCCTCTGTCTCCCAAGGGTTGGGGGTTATAGGTGTGCCACAGAACACCTAATTTGTGTTCTACTAGGGACTGAACACAGGACTTTATCCATGCTAGAAAAATAGTTTATCAATTGAACTGTCTCTCAAGCTTGTTTCTTAGTCCCAGTTTCTTCTATTATCTTGATGCCAACAGGTTACTTTGTGTGTGTGTGTGTGTGTGTGTGTGTGTGTGTGTGTGTGTATGTGTGTGTGTGTGTGTGTGTGTATACTAGATGTATACATAAGAAGGATGTCTGTTAACAAAAGCTTTAAGAAAGAGTTGGACCCCAAGAATAGAGCATTGACAGTGGTCAGTTCAGCAAGAAAGGATGGTACAAACTCTCCCACTTCTGATGAGGCAAGAAGAGGACCCAATCAGCAAGCAGGAAGCAGGAAGGAAGATGGTAGCCTTGGGAGGACATGAAACCCAAGGAAACCACTGGAGGTTATCTACATTCACTCCAAAGTCTTATTTGTTTTGTAGCTTTCCTCTCTAACTTTCATGATGCTGATTTACACTCCCAACCAAGTTAACCTAGTCCTTCAAAAGTCTCATCACTAAAATGTTCTACAAGTGACTGTTTTATAGAAGCTTTGTTGGGTGCTGAATTGCTGTCTGGGTCCGTGCACCTCACTTCTTCTTCATGATGACCACATTGGGTGTGTTCTGCTCAAAACTGCTGTTGTATGGACAAGAAAATGGAAAATTGGAGAGGTTGTTTGGAATCCTCATAGCTGGGATTCAGGATGATGATAGGGATGATGGTGACTATAAAAGTAAAGGTGATGATGGAGATGATCATAGAGACTTGGAAGATGATGGTGGAGATAATGACAGAGGTGATGATGGAGATGAATTTGAACTCCAGCTTTTTCTTTTCTGGAGTCCACACTCTATAAATTCTATTATAAACACTTTCCTTGTACTGAGACAGAATACTGATGGCTGTGAGTCTTGTGACATCACCATTGATGATGGATATGAGCTTCAGTGGGTTGTGGAGTTGAGGATTTTGTTGTCTAAGACCTTGGCTTGTCCTGGGTTGTATTTATATCTCCACTTCTCAAAGAGGAAGATGAAGTGGATGATTAGTATGATATTTTTAAAATAGACTTCTACTATGTATTTTTCTGTCCTCTGTCTCTTTTCCAAGCAAAAAAAAAGAACAAGGAGTTTGAAATACACTGTATTATAATACAGATGTCTCTCTGAATATGTTTATGTATATGTAATATACATGTAAATACATATACATACATACATGTAAATTGGTACTATTAATATCCAAATAATTTAGTGCAAAATTTTGAAGGTAGGGAAATGAAAAATTTCATTCAAAAATAAAAAGAAAGTTTTTTTTTTTTATTAAAAGCACAGGCTCTTGTCACTGCATGGTGGGAACCATGGTTGGTTTCCAACTCCTGTCTTAAGGTTCAGTCCTCCCACAAAGCATGGTGCTTGGAAGAGCCTATGGAGACACCTAAGAAGTTATATGCATCTGAAGGGCAGTCTTAACAATTGTCCTCATAGTGCTGAGTTCAAAGGTGCTGGTGGGACTTAGCAAACTCTCTGGTCCTCTCTAAGAGCTTTGATAAGGAATGGTAAAAGGCAATAAATTAGAACTGGCTCTCCATTTTGGCTTGTGATATGTCCCCTCAGTTTTCCTCATAGGAGTTGGTGTCTGGCCATTTCAAGCAGATAATCCTAACACTAATAACTCACTAATGCCTGGCATGATACTCTCCATAGAAACACAGTAAGGCTGGGTGGCAGTGGCACATGCCTTTAATACCAGCACTGGCGAGGCAGAAATAGACCAATCTCTATGAGTTCAAGGCCAGCCTGGTCTATAGAGTGAGATCCAGGACAGTCACCAAAACTACATAGAGAAACCCAGCTGCAAAAACAAAACAAAACAAAACAAAACAAAACAACAAAAAAAGACAAAAGAAAAAGAAAGAAAAAAGAAAAACAGTAAGAAGCATGTTTCCTGGACTCATAGGGTATGTGGCTTTCAGAGTAAACAGATATTAGGCAAAAAATGATATGCAGATGTATGATTATAAATTCAGAGAATTCATACAAAGTATTCTGTAAGTATCAAGACAGTAATACTTGAGTGCAGGCATTCTAGGAAACAGGCTTTGAGGAGAGGTAAGGTGTTTGATGGTTTTAAGAAAACCAGAGAAGGTATGCTTAAAACAGAAGTCTGGAAGGGAGTCATGGTGTGGAACTAAGAGTAGTTACAGGGAAGAGATCCATCAGGGTAGATATTTCACATTGGACCCTGTTACAGGTAATCATCAAGGAATATGAAAAAAAAGAACATGTCCATATTTATATTTCAACAATATTACTATGGCTAAAAAAGGCTTGAAGAGAGGGAATAGTCTAAGCATGGAGAATAGTTGAGACGTTATTGAGATAGTCTTGGAGGGAAGGATGACAGTGGTTGAGGATAGAGTTGTACCTATGGAATGAAATGAATGGAATATGTCTGTGTATTCATCTACCTAACTATCTACTTATCTATATGTATTTATCATTGATCTACTCACATATATTTATCTATCTCTTATCTATCTATCTATCACTATTGATCTGTGTCTATCTCCATCATCTATAATTTATTAACAATAATCTCTCCATCATCTATATTGTCTATTATCTCTCAGCTATCTATTTTTTATCACCTACCTAGCATCTAGCAATCAATCATGTGACTACCTCTATATATTTACTATAAATTTATATTTACTACATATCTGTTATTTTCCTGTCAATTATTTAATGTGCACAAAATCCAAACGTTGAGTCAATTCACTGTAAAACAGTGAATGTTAACAGAATATTCATAGCCTTAACCAAATCATAACATTTTGTTTCTTTTTTTTTTTTTTACTTTTTATTTTTTGTGTGTACTCTGGGATAGGATAAAGGGTTCCTTCCATTCCCCTTTCCCAATAGCTTGAAGGTGGTCCACTTGGTTTCTGCTGTCCCTGTAGTCTTCCATGTTACCTTGAATGACAACATTTGTTTTACCCAAGTTTCTCACACATTGAGGGCTGACATTCTTAATAGTTCTGTCACTGTGTCAAACAGGCTGCTGAAAAGATACAAGTGATGCCTGCAGGAGATGGGGCCATCTCAGCAGTTTGTGTAACACCAACAGGGTGTGAGGGAACAGAAAAATAATTAGTTGAGCTGGATGTAAATGGAAAATTGAGGAAGAACCTGTGAACGTGTGGTGGCCTGCCTGGCTGAAGGTTTGCAGATGAAAAACGGACTCAGCAGCTAAGCAAATGAAAGCACTAGGAAGGGACTCATGGTGGCAGGAAAAGCAGTGTGACTTGAATCCAGTCCACCCGCATTTATAGAGGGTTTTGCGTACCTGTCACCATGCGAGGCTTCGGAGGGCAACTGAGAGGAAATTGTGGTAAGACACCAAAAAGGCCACAGACTAAAGGTGAAGAACAATGCTTGAGAGTACATGGCTTCTTCAAGCTGGTACTACAAAGGCTGAACAGCAATGACAAGCCACCTCAGCAGGCAAAAGTACTAGATAGACCAGGAATAAGTCTGCATATGGGGGTTTTGCAAGCTCTGTGATGGTAGTTAATTTACTTCACCTCTCTAGACACCAGTGCTCTTTACAAAACATTTCTTTCAGAGCACGTGTTGTCATCGCTTCTCCATACACACATGTGCACTGCACACATGCATATGTCCACATGCACATACCTGGCCACCTCAAGGCCATCTTAGTAGTGCTGGCAGCAGGAGGTGGGTAAGAAAATGCCTTCTATTAGGTAGTGATGTGATTTCTAGGAAATATAGTCATTTACTGAATGTTTGCTAAAGGCCAAGTCAGCATAAACCTGGCTTACAAAAGTTAATAGGTGTTGAAATAACATGTAAAAGCCAGGCGGTGGTGGCGCACGCCTTTAATCCCAGCACTCGGGAGGCAGAGGCCGGCGGATCTCTGTGAGTTCGAGGCCAGCCTGGGCTACCAAGTGAGTTCCAGGAAAGGCGCAAAGCTACACAGAGAAACCCTGTCTCGAAAAACCAAAAAAAAAAAAAAAAAAAAAAAAAAAAAAAAAGAAATAACATGTAAAGATTCATCTTATTTGGAGGCTGGGGAGACTGTTCAGTTGGAAAAGCACTTTCTGTGCAAGCATGAAGATGTGTGTGATCCCCAGAACCTGTACTTAAAACAATCCAAATGTGGTGGCATGAATGCACACCCAGTTCTGGCTAGGTGGACAGATAGGTCCTGGGACTTGCTGGTCAGCTAGCCTAGCAAAACTTGTGAATTCCAGACACAAGTGAGAGACCCTGTCTCAAAAATCAAGGAAGATGGTATTCCAAGGAACACTTGAAGTTCACTTCTTGCTTCCACAAGTACATGAATATATGAAAATGTACACAGATGTACCAATGCATCCACCAAAGGGCATAATGCCTACACACACACACACACACACACACACACACACACACACAGAGAGAGAGAGAGAGACAGAGAGAGACAGAGACAGAGACAGAGAGACAGAGACAGACAGAGACAGAGAGACAGAAACAGACAGAGACAGAGGCAAAAAGAGATCCTTTGCTGATCATGACTCTTTCTTCCCAGGGTGCAGCCAGCACATGGTGAGTGGACTGATTTGCTGCACCAAAGATGTACCATCTTCATAGTTCATAACAGTCATTTAAAATCTCACTGAGGGCTGGGGAGACAGCTTGGTGGGCAAGAGCATTTGCTGCACAAGCATAAGACTCTCAGTTGAGATCTCAGAACCCATGTAAAAGCCAGGCATGGTAGCATACACCTGTAAGTCCAGCATCATGGAGGGACAGAGACCAGAGGCTCACTGGAGCTACAGCTTTAACGGTAGACTCTATCTCAAGGGAATGTGGTGAATGACAGAGCAGGACATACAGCATCCTTCTCTAACCAACTTGCTCATACGTGTGGGCATGGACATTCCCACCCATCAGCTCTTACTGAAAATATCCCTGAGTGATCCTGTCTTCAATGCTCCTACACTTGACTTTGCTGGCACTCTTGTATGGTTTAAAGCTACTTTCTTTTGCATATGATACTTTCATTGTTTTATTCACAATATTTACCATTTATTTTGATTTTTAAATATTCCTTGATCATTTACCATCCAATTGTACATATCTGAATACTCTTCTAACATTTTAAATTAAAAAAGCAAAAGTCAGAGATGAGAACATATCTGGTTTTCTGTGTTGCATTTAGTTAAAAAAAAAAACACTGTGGTAAGAGTCAGGCACTGTAATGAACATCTCTAATCCCAGCACTTGTGAGGTGGAGGCACCTCAAGTTCAAACTATGCCTAATATACACAGAAAGATCTTGCTTTAAAAACAAAAGAAGACAATTCAGCCATGATGGTGTGTGCTTGTAATTCCAGTACTCAAAAGCATGGGCAGGAAGATCAGGAATTCAAGGTCATCCTTGGCTACATAGGGATTTGAGAACAACCTGCACTATGTGAGACCCCGTCTCAACAAAACAACTAACGAAGATTGTGTGTATGTTTAAATTCATGTATTGTGGGTGTTATAAACTTGACTTTAGAAACACATGGTACAAACCAATGCTCACAAGCCTATAGAGGTTTTACTGAAAGCTGCTACAAGCCATTGATCACATTTGCTGATCATTTAATAGAAAAGTGTTTTTTTCCCATAGCACTAGCTTATCTTCTAGCTACTCAAGTTGAAAACATGTGAAGAAATTACCACGTTCCCCTGCCCCATGCTGACCCTGGCAGTTGCCCCCTCATATTCTGAAGGCTAAAGGCAAATTGAAGTAAGTTTAAGTTTTGAGGACTTGGGTAGGAAACAAAGGGGTTAGACACCTAATGGGGTTGCCAAGAGAGCTTAACAGTTCAGCCAATTTGCTTTGATTAAAGAAAGACATAAGCCCTCAGAGATGAGGTAAGTATTACTTTAGGAGCATTGAAAAATAGCAGTGAGCTGCATCAATGAAGATAAGAACAACTTAACAGCCTCTTCAGAGAAGTAGTTTATTAAAAGTCAACTGAATATTCCAGAATGGTCCTCGTGTATTGAAACAGCAGAGTCTGCCTCCCCTGTGCTCAGGCACCCTCCAATCTGGGTATCTGGTCTGGGTCAGAGGGAGTTCTATGCCTAGATTTGGTAAAATCAGGCTTCAGGCAGAAGGCAAGTAAGTGGATTTTCCTTTTTTGCCAAGGCTGGTTAGTGAAGGCTCCCTGTGGTTCTGTTGAGAGGGATTCATCTGTGCTCAGCAGGCATGTGTTATGACTGATTGGAAATGTCTTGTGGAACACAGAGCGAAGAGTGAAGTCTTTCATACTACTCTAGACTGGAAGATATTTTCCCTTGTGATCATTGAGGGGGAGCCATTTTCTTCTGGAGACTCTGTGTACTTGTCTTAGTGAATAAACATCTCCATGAATTAGTTTCATGTTATTGTCAAACAAGAGAGAAAAATGTCATCTCAGAGTCTCTGGAGAAATGTTAGCATTCAGATGGCGCTACTTACCAGACTTCGAACCAACTCTTCTTTCAACATGATGGTTTAATTGCTGGAAAACTTTCTTGTGAATTCATTTAGGGAATTCTATTTGTATGAGGTTCAATCCAGTTATACTCTTGGATTCTGCAACATATTTCACTGTTAAATATAAGATAAAAGCAGAAAAAGTGAATGAAAATAGAATCTAGTGTCTGTCCTCAGTTTGAATCTTGGGGTCACAGGTGGGAGATCTTTGTGCTCTGTGCCTCCATATCTTTCTTGAATACTTCTAAATAGATGTTACATCAGAGGAGAGAGGGGAGGATGGTACAGAAATATGCTCTGGGTTAAAGCACCTGAGGAAAATGACATTCCCTTACCTGACCCTATTAACCACAGTAAGAGATGTAGCAAAATGTAAAAAGATAGATAAAATTTAAAAAATGTAAGATATGTAAGAATAGCTTACATGCCTTGTGATAGTTTATAGAGTTTATTGTTTTCTGCTTTGCTTTGTTTTGCTTTGGGCGTTGCATGTTTTCATAGACTTTCACTGAACATGAAGTGGTGAACTGAAGAGAGTCTGTGTAGGAGGAAAAGGCACAGGGACGTCAGAGTCAAGCCACCATCTTTAATACAAGTCTCTGGCAGCTGGGGATTTCTTGACCACTGTGAGCCTTTGTTTCTTCACCAGACAGTGGGTGAGCAAGTGAGCCTTGGCTCTGTCTGAAGATAGAGATGCCATGGCTCAGAGAAGCAAAAACCCATGTGTCGTGAAATGTGAGGTGAGCTGGAACTTTACATCCTTCCTAAAGAGCCAGTGGACAGTGTACTCTGTGGGGGACTGGGCTTGTGGTCCCCAGGGGACTGGACTTAGTGTCTCAAACTGACCCCCAGTTCCAGCGTCCTCTCCTAATACCTCCGAACTTCTCTTTCTCGGGTTCTTCATGCTGAGATTTTTCTAAAGAACTGGGAAGCTGAATGCTGACCTGGCAGATGTGGAAATAATTTCTGCAGGAGAGCGGGATCCTGATTGTAAAGTATCACCATGTACCAGGCTGAGTGCATAGATTTAGAAGGTCAAAGAAGACATGGGAAGTCCATGTATGATAACAGTCTCCTGTGAACAGTGGCAAAGCTGCTGTGAGCCTAGTCAAAGATACATCACTGAGCATCTGCTGGGGGTGCTGAGGATGCAGCTTAGTGATAGTGTTCTTGCTTAGCATGCATGATGATTTACGTTCAATCCCAAGTTCCTGCCCTAACTGTGACTGCATGGTAATCACAGTTCCTCCCTTTCCATTATGATTGAGGGTAATTTACAACAAGTTCTCTTAAAATTCCATGAAGAAAAGCATTTTTCAATATGATCCATTTGTTTTAACCTGCTGAGTTAGAGCATCCCCAGTATTCACCACTTTCTATCCACAGGGATTTCTATAAATGTACTTTGCTTGTTCGTAGTTTGAACTTGTGTGTTTCTCAAGGATTATACACACTGTATATCATTCCTCCCATAACTGATCCCCAAAGTTCCAAAGAAGGACTTAGTAAAACAAACAAACAATAAAAAGTACTGTATACTCATTTGCAAAGTGATCAGTTTGATAATGATATTTTGACCACAATCACTCACACTCCCCTTAGCCTATACATTTCCTTCTCCTACCACTCACTATCCCTTCTTGTTTGAAAATAATCTTCTTCTAGTTCTTGTTTTCCTGTTGTGATATGCGTGTCACATGTGTGTATGTGTGATGCATATTTTACATGTTATCTAGGTTCCACATATGAGAGGAAACATGTGACATTTGTCTTTTGGGCTATGGCACAGTAGCTTACTGTGATGATCTCCAACAGGACTCTGGCCTTTGCTAGCTTTCTTTGCTTGCATTTACTTATCTGCCCTGTCTTCTGCCATATTGTGATGCAGCACCAGGTCCTCTGAAACTGAGCACGCGCTTACATGATGCCCTTGAACTTCCCAGCCCCCAGACTGTACGCTACAACAAACTTCTTTATGCATTAGCCAGTGGCAGGAAGTACTCTCAGACAGGACTAAACAAAGCTATGAATAGATGGTAGGTACTGATGTGGGCAGTATGGCAGAGGGGCTGACATATCCATGTGGGTGACAAGTTATTCCTAAGTCTGAGCAGAGAGACTATATTCAGGGGTGCAGATTTCATACATGCAGTCCGTGAGAGGTGGGACCTGTGCTAAAGGACAGTTGCTGTAGCAAATCATGTGCCACCTGTCTCTTTTCTTTCTAGTACATGTCTTAGGGAGAACTAAATAATACTTTTATGCCATGCATCTGTATAAGACCACATCTGGAAAAAATAAACGACAACATACTACAAGCATGATGACAGTAGCACTGAACACCCCAGAAAAGTGGTCCCCCATTGAGAGGAATCCTCTATGTTTTTCAAGCATTCTCCTACAAAATTGTATCACCCTATAGGACAGCACTACTTGGGTACCAACTGGTCAAAATCAGGAAGGAAGTATGCATGCCCTTCCTCCAGTCCAAATTCATGCCAACTCTTTGTGGATAGCAGATTCATAAAGTCACAAAGCAAGAAATTGATGCTCTATGCACTGATTTTATGCTACCTGACTCACAGACAATAATTTAAGCAATTTTATCCAAGTAATTTAGATAATATTGGTCTGTGGTATGTGGAATGCAATATTCCACTATCAAATATCTTTGATTAACACTGTCTGGTGCTGGCAATAGGGTCACTTCTTGCTATAGCTTAGATAATATTTGATGGATATCTTGATTCTTCTACATCTATCTTGAATGTCTTTCCATCCCAATACACAAATACACACATGTTCTCTTTGATCCACTATTACGAGCTTTGGAGGGGATTATGTCAGAATTCTCTGTCTTGGACATGATGTTACTCTTTTGATAACATCATATTTTAAAGTTTATCAGCATCCTCTCCATGGAAATACCTAAAATTACTATTCAGCTTTCACTTAGGATCTGAATTATATGCAGAGGTGTCTGGAGAGACATTCAGTGTGTGTGTGTGTGTGTGTGTGTTGGGGATGAAATGTAGATCTAGGAACTCCTCTCTCACATATGCTTCAGGAAACCAAGACAGGATGGTAGAAGGCCCAGGGGTGTGCCTGTATGGAATATGAACTTCTTATAGGCATATTATTTGACTTATATTAATATTTATGTTTGAAAGCTGAAGCTTAATACAGTTAAAGCAAAGAATAATCCTGACACCCATGAAACACTTGAACTGAACACAGCCTTGCTTTCTTTTAAAGAGTGCTTTAAAGGCTGCAAATCCCCCAGTGTGGCTACCCAACTGTGTAATTCCATATTCATTGCTTTTCTAAGTCTCACAATTGTACCCAAGAGACCTGAGAAGGTCTGTTCTTCTCTAAGGAGTGCATGTCTGTCCAACATCTCAGAATTATGATCATTAATACTGTTTGTGCTTGCTTTGGAGAGCAGAGGACAATTTGAATCCTGTAGGCATTTATCAAAAACTACTTCTGATTTCCTGCCAGGGTAACATATGTGCGCAAGGATTTCTTCACTGAATGCCTGAACAAGGAACACATAACCCTCATAACCCAGGAGAAAGAAAGAGGATCCAATGAAGGGAGTCAGTAAAACCAATATAAATATAGAACTGGTTAACTCACAGAGAGCTTTAGCCAGGGTAGACTTAGAAAATTAAATGGAAGGGTCAGAAATGGAAGGAATTTGACAAGAATTGTGACCTCATGGAAGCGATGGAGACTTACTTCCACTAGTTTGTTATCTTATTGAGAATGAACTATATGCCAAGTACTGTGCTTCTGCTAAAGGTAGAATTTGTAGGGTAACCAGCCATTCCAAATTTCCTGGAATTGAGGATCTTCATATTAAAATAAGGTAGTTCTAGCCAGCATAAGTCATTCAATCCACATTGACAGACACACACACAGAGTGTTGAACGTGCTGTGCTTGATGGCACGCCCATCTTGACTGTTGAGTTAATCAGATGGAGAGCCACCTACAAGGTTGGTAAAGTCTGTATTTGTGTTTGTGAGGATATTTCCAGAAGCAGGAGATCATGGGTGTTCTGACCTGAGAAATGGTTTAATCTGTTGTTGGATTCCAAATTTAAATCAGCTACTGGCCAGCTGTAGAACTGTAGAAACTAAGAGCTGGTTGGCGGAAGCAGGACATTGGGATGCACCTTTGAATGGTGTATGTTCCACTGTTCCTGCCTTCTAGCTGCATGAAGTTAGCAGCTTCAATCTGCCCTGCATTGCCTGTTGATGTTCTGTCTACCCACAGCTCAGAAACACTAGTCAAGTGACCATGGACCCAAACGTTGGAAACTGTGATAACTCTTTTGAGTTGATTTTCTTGTTTTTGTTTTTTTTCCACAGCAGCATAAACCTGACTAATCCAGTGGGTGCTGAGGAGAGCTTAACTCTCCTCAGGGAGAAAGATGAGTGCGAGGCACAGCTAGGCACAGTTCACTCAGACTTGAAGTGAACTGAGTGTGGAGACATGAAAGATGGGGCATGCCATATGTCTGGGGACTCTTTGGTAACACTACCACCAGTGAACCAAAACCAACATATCAGTAAGTGGACAAGATACAGCCAAAGATGAGCTACAGCATGTCCATTCTTTCTCAGGATCCTAAGATGCAGTTTAGCTTCCTATTGCTGTTGTGACTCTTATCAACCGATGACTTTTTAAAACACAGTTATTATCTCCCAGTTTTGGAAGTAAGAAGTCTAAAGTCAGTCTCAAAAAGCAAAACTTAAAATGTCTATAGGGCTATGTTTCTCTTGAAGCTTTTGTGAAGAAAAGACCACTCTCTTAATTTTCCCCACTTCTGGAAGCTATCTGCCTCTCGTTACTAGTGACCAATTTTGGTCTTCAAAATTCATTGAGTTCTTGGCATATCAAATAAGAAACACCAGCTATTTCCCATCTCCCTCTGTTACTTTTAGGGACCTATGTTATCATTTCGCTGCCCCTCCACCAACTCACAGAAGTCTCCTTCTTGTAGGATGAGCCAATCATCTTTCATGGCCCATTTGCACTGCTGTAGAAATACTCACAGATTCTGGGATTAGAACATGGATACCTCTAGGGGCATTCTTCTGTCTACCTTGAGCACACTAAACTCAAAGAGTAATTGAAAACTATCCAGTTCTCTTGCTGTGGAATTGTGCTGGTCTGCCTGTGGTTCAGGAAGCTCTCTGGTATTTTGTGGGGCTGATATCTTAGCTTCTTATTGCTGAAGCAGAATGACTGATAATGCGTAGATTACAAAGAATACACATATCTGTGGCTCATGGTTCTGAAGGCTGAGAAGACCAAGAGTATCATACCTCTGTCTGTCTGTAAGAGACCTCTTTCTGTGCCACAAAAAGGCAAAGTACATCATAGTGTGAGATGCCAAGACAATGACAGCCTCCTCCCTTGACAACCTATTAATTCACGAAAGCATGGATTGTTTGATCTTTTCATGTGGGTACAACCTTTGTGACTCAATCCCTTCCCCAGAGTCTCACTTCTAAATGTCATTCATAGTTGACTTTGGGAATTACAATTCCAACACTTGACTTATATGAGACAAACATTTAGCTCATTACCTATACATTCGGTACAATGAAGATGGATACATGTAAATGAATTCTGGCTCCATCTGATGGTAGTCATCTCATGCTCCTGGCATCTCTGATATCCTGGGATCAATGCTGAAACCTCACTGACAGCCTCCCCTGGGCTTCCTTCCATGCTTCTGGTCCTTTCACATGGTGACAAATCTCAACATTTTTCCGTGTCCCCTTCGGTCCTAGGGTTTCTACTGCAATTGAGGCTTCACCTTCACCAATGGCCTCCCCTGGCCTCTCACAGTAGCAAGCCTCAGCTGCTCTCCAGGACCCTTTTAAAGCCTCCTGTTCTCATGCCACCAGAACCAGGAACACTTAGGAGACACTTAGACATTAGCAAGTTTGGCTGTCAGTGTGAGATGCCGCATTGGTCCCCCCTGGATCACAGCTTCTGTGTGCTGACCCTGAGAAAATACTCCGAGAAGATTTCACCTCAATGGTACTAGTCTCTTCTCCATCACAGCTATTTGATCAGTCCCAGCTGACCAGTATAGATTGTCCCATAAGGCAAAGTTTCACCTCAGTGGTGCTGGTCTCTGGTTAATCACAGCCAATTCTTCAGCTCTGGTGGACCAAAACTCACAGATTCTCAATTCAAAATACCACCCAAATGGCCCTGATAGAGTCTTTGGAGAACTCTCCAGCTTCCCTTTGAAGCTTCAGACAAGACAAGCCTTCATAGTCTGTCTTGCTGTCACTATTGTCTTCCAAGCTCCCAGTGAGCTCTAAGCACCCAATGGCTGTCCTGTTCCAAGTTCCAAATTCCTTCCACAATCCTTTCAAAAGTAACATGATCAGGTTTGTCACAAGCAATACTTTTGGTACCAATTTTGGTTCCAGTTTGCTATTACTGTGATAAAGATCATGACCAAAATCAACTTGGGAAAGAACGGGTTTAGTTTGCCCCACAGATTACAGTCTACTGTTTAGGAAAGTCAGGGCAGTAACTCAAGGCAGGAACCTGGAAACAGGAGCTGATGCAGAAGCCATGGAGGGATGTTTCCTATTGGAGCTAGGCTGGCTCCTCCAGACTAGCTCAGTGTGCTTACACCCACAGTTCAGGATGACCTGCTGAGAGGTGGCACCACATACAATGGGCTGGACCCTCCCACATCAATCATCACTTAAGAAAATGTTCCCATAGGCTAATCTGATGGGACATTTTCTCAATTGTGTTTCCAAAATGACACTGCTTGTGTCAAGTTGACAAAAAAATTAATCAGAACAGTGGCCTTAGAAGATCTGACAGATCAGTATCTGAGTTCTGTTTCTGCAAGGTGGTTTGAAGAAATCTCCATTACCTTAGAGGATTGGATGGTTCTTAGGAGGGATTTCTCCTACTCCAGGGTGCAGCCTGGCCATCATAGATAATTGCTCTCATCTTGGGGGCGCAGCTCTGCCCTTTCTAGTATATAAGTTGACAGCTGTTCTGGAACATTGACTTATCTCTGTGCTTTCATCCTTGGAAAAGGCTTCAGTAGACACTCTTTAATGATTAACATGCCTATGTAAAGCAGGATGTCTAACCTAAAGTTCAGGAGATAGGCATAAAATAAAGGCAAAGCACAAATGTGTTTCATTCTGTTTTTAGTTTCCTTGCAAGCAGTCATTGCTTTGAGCAAAAGTGCTTCCTCAGTGCCTCAGAATTCTGTGAAGGGCAGGCTTGAGACATTGAAGTGAGCAAAGTGTAGGTAGAATTTGCTTTTCTCAAGTGGCCTCCCGGCAGATCCCCAGTAGTGGGACAGGTACATGTGGTAAGAGGTCAGAATACACATCCCACTGGTTTCCTCCAGGCACAACATTTGGTCCTCCCAGTGCATTCAGGAGACGTGTTTGGTGGTTGATAAATCTCCCCTGTGCATATCTTCCAATTCAGAGATAGGAACCTTATCAAGGTTGCTTCTGTTATGTGCCACTCGTGGGCCAGTCTATGCTAATCACTTTGACATTTCCTATTCACTCAGCGTGAGAGGAATGCTTTAGCCCGCATTGATGGGGGCATGTGTTTCTAATGAGAAATCTGATGAAGCCAGGTGTCTTGAATACAGAGTGCTTGTGAACAGCGGCAGCTTTCTCATCCCTTGAAGCCGTTCTCTTCCCTTTTGGGCACCATGGTGTCGATGTGGAATGGCTTTTCATAGTGATTTGTAGCTGATAAAGATTTTACTTTTAAGTCCATCAAAAGGGAAGAGAAGTAACATTTTGAAATGGGCAGATGAGGGAAAAAGGAGATGAGTCTCTTGGTCTGCCTTCAGGTCTCACCTCTCTTCTTCCAGTCTGCTTTGCACAAAAGATCATCTCATAAGAAATTCAGGGCAGAAAATGTCCTTTCATTCGTATTCCCATTTTCTGACATTCTTACTCTTAAAGTTATTATTAGTGGTGCAAACTCTAGCTATTAGGGAGTGTGAGTCCTGCCCTGTTCTGGTGTATTCCATTATCATTTAAATACACCACCCACTGCTCCTCCTAAGACCTTCTCAATAGAGGGTTCTTACTAGACATTTCCCCCTAAATTAAGTTCAGTAGATATCAAAGCAGGATGGCCTGGGGGTGGGGGAGGGGGCTCTCCACACTGAGGCGAAGTGGGACTTTTAATAATTACTTGGATATTTTAGCATCCTGCTATCACTCCAAAACCGAAATGTATTTCCTGTTCTCCCATTCTTCTGTCCCCTTTCATCTCTAATGAGTTACCTTTGGCACCTTCTTCTTCCTCTAAAAAGGCATTTATTTCCTGCTGACCATGGAGAACAGGGAGTTCTGGAAGGACTTTCCTGAAATGCTAGTTATTTCTAAAATGAACAGGAACACATGGAGAACTATAGGCTACCTTTTAAAGCGGGCTACACAGTATTCTTTGGATGGAACAGGACGCCATTGGGCATTTCAAGCCATTGATTCTCTGTTTTCCAGGCATAAGATTCCTTTGGAGTGAGGATGACCCTAAACTTGGGCTTTGTCATTATGAATAAGAATGACAGTTTCTCAAGAGACAGTCAGTTTTTCTCATGTGGAAGGACTAGAAGCTCTGGTCACATCCCTGGTGTTCGCAAATGTCAGCCAATCACGTTTTCATTTCAGCAGAGGGGCCACTGCTGGACCCTCTGTGACTGCCATGACAGATAACTTTGTTGTGTGTGTGTGCACATATGTGTGTGTTCTTGTAGGGAAAAGGAGGATAAATTTGGGTGTCATTCTGAGGGCACCGTGAGCCCCAGAGAAGCACCTGGTTCTACTTCCCAGCCCTGGAATTACAAGCATGTGCCACCACACATGATTCTTTCATGTGGGCTCTAGGCAATGAGCTGTCTCCCTGTGTTAGCCAGGGCTGTACCATTTTATAAAGTTCCTCCATTAACTTATCTTTGCTGGGAGCTTGCTCTCCCTACCCTCATCATTGATTCTGCATATCGGCCCAAGAATCAGAAACAGCCTTGCTGAGCATACATCATGAAACACCTGTCAGTTATGTGCCCTAGACTCCCTCCTTCCTCTAAAAACATGATTTAAGAAGAGGTTCTCACACTGTGGTGCTGATTCCTCCTTAAAGCCCCCACCACGCTGCATTTGTCTGTCTACCTATGGCATGAATGGCTATTCTAATAAACTTCTTCTCCCCAAAAGATAATCTTTCACAGTATCCCCTTGAACACCAAGCCCCTAATATCTTTCACTCATATATAATTATTTGTTATTTCTCACTTCTTTTCACTCCTGTTCCAGGGAGTAGTGATGTGAACATGGGGACTCTTTGAGAAGTTTTCCTTCTAGGGTGTACCTCACCACCACATACAGACACATAAAGACATACACATGCACTTGAAGAAAGGTATTTATTGACATAAAAGTTTGTCATAAGGTAGGGCTTTCCAAGGAGGAACTTGGTTGGGATTGGCTATAGACCATTTTGTGCTAGTATGGAAGTAGTGAACAGGGTAAGGAAGGCAAGGAAGTTAGAACGAGTTTAAAACATTTAGGGGTATGTGGATTTTAGTAACTGACATCCCACATGTGGCACCTTGACATCCTGAGAGCGTGTTAGTCAGTGGAGAAACCAGGATCTGTCTGACCTGGGCTCTCCTTAAGCTCTCCACCCTTTCTTCTCCTGCAGAGCACAAGGAAGGATCTCTCTCTAGTCAACCCACTTACCTAAATGTTGGTTCCACTAACACTTGTGTCCAACCTTGTGACATGACATCATCTATAAAGGTCATGCTCAAGTATCACACAATTGAGTTAGCAACACACCCCTCAAAAAGCCTATAATGCTTGAGTAAGTTTGTAATTTTGTGTAGGGAAACACTCATAGCTGTCCTTGGTCACAAGTCAGACATACTTGCAAGATTAAGTTGCAGAAAACAGTTCTGTCATTGCCATCACAGCCCAAGTCCATCCAGCTGACCTCAAGCTGCTTTGCTGTTCCTCCACTTTGCCATTCTCTTATTAGTAAAGAAGGCATGTATGCTTCCAGGTCCTCCTGAGTGCTCTGCTTCCTTCATAGCCCACTGTCACAATAAACTTGGGTGCCTTTTCTCCTGCCAGTCTTCCTGTTGTTATATATTCCAGCAAAGTCAATTAGGTAACCTTTCAAGGCAGAAGGAAGGTTCCCCTGGCTCTACAGGTGAGACCTGCCATTTAGTGTTTTCTTTCAAGGAGATGAGGGCCTTTGGGGGGAGTCTATGAGCTGAGCAATTGAGACACTTCGATTTGGAAGTATCTGGGCTGCTAGTGCCTTGAATAGTACAGTTCTATGTTGGGAACTGTTCTGGGGTCATAGATTAAAGAGTCATTCTGATGGCCAGAGACAGTTCTTGTTCTTAGCTATCACTGTCTACCTTATCATTGTTATCTAGGATGGCTGTTGAAGGCTTAGTGTGTGCTGAACACTGTAATTAATTGTGAAGGTACAGCAGCTGGGGAGAAGAAGCTTGCTCCTTTCTCCTCATCCAGGTGGCTGGCAGTGCACCCTGAGAATCTAACTCTAAATGAATAGTCCAGGGAATTAGTCACTAATGGGTTAGACACTGTGAAGTAATCATTCTCTTTGCTGTGACCTTGTAATATAAGTTAGATGCATCTCCATTTGGTCTAGGGGTTCCTAGAAAAAATTCTTTTTGTGATATCAAGGATGGTTCCATGGACAAAGTGCATGCCATACCAGCCTGATGACTGGGGTTTGGATCCCCAGAACCTATGCAAAAGCTAACACAGATCACACATCTGTAATCCCAGGGCTCCTGTGATGAGATGGGAGGTAGACACAGAGGAACCCCTGGAAGTCCTTGAGCCAGCTAGCCTGTAGTATGCAACGGTGAACACTAAAAGACACTGTCTCAAACAATGTTGAAGGCAGGGACTTACATGAGAGGTTGTCATCTGACCTCCAGACATGCACCACGGCACAAGCAACCTCCCAACACACATAAAACAAAAAGATTTTCTTTCAAAGATATTTTTAAAAAAGCTTCTTGCATGTGTATAGTTGCTAGCTGTGTACTGGAGGCCAGGACTAAGCTGAGTGAAGGGGACTGTAATAAATCTTAAGAGCAAGGAGACACAAAATGTCCCTGTATATGAATAAATATTAGACCCCTATGTTCACACAGAAATTGACACAAGTAATAACCTAAGATATATTCACAGTACACAATGTCAGTGTTCAGAATCATCAAAGTTGACAGAGTCTGCCGGTGATGACTTGGCCATTCCTCTAACTAAACAGCAGTTGTTTATTGAAGGAATGAGTGACTGTTGAAATAATTGGCACCACTTAGTTTCTCAGTGACCTCCAGTGGCTGCTTTGCTTATGCAAAGCATGTAGAAGCTAGATGGAGGGCAAGATTGCCTTCCAACCCAGCCCACTTCAAGAATGTGAGGAAGCAGGTAAAATGTGCATTTGGGTGAGCATGGCCATGCCAGAAGAGCAGGTAGAGATGAGCGGGAGTATTGCTATTGGCAGAACAATTTTAGTGATTCTAATTTGGGAGCAAGGAAAGGGGAAAGAGCTGAAAGTGCTGAGAGAGAGAGAGAGAGAGAGAGAGAGAGAGAGAGAGAGAGAGAGAGAGAGAGAGAACATCTTTAAAATAAAGGTCTGTGTGCTTGAAAGTATTTGCTCTTTTCTCTGAGCACTGTCAAAGATAAGGTGGCCTTGTATTGAAATATAGGACATGCATGGGGTGGGGGAGTGAGGGTCTTATTTTCTGGGTTCAGATTCTCACATCATCCTTCAAATGCTGTGCGGACTCGGCACAGTTATTTAACTCCTTCTTGACTGGTTGATATCTCCAACACCAGATATTTCTTGGAGCATGAAATGAGATGCTTCAGTGAGAAGCACTTAGTAAATACTCTATAGTATAGTCAGTGTTCTATATGATAGGAAGAGCTCTTTTGTCAAGTAGAGGTCTCTGCCCTGTGGCAATTACCCCTGCCCTGAGTGTATGTGACCAAGGAAAAAGTGACTTCATCCATCACAAAGATGAGCTGCTGTGTATCTGTTTCCTCTGGATTGAAGCCTTCCCTCCTGGAGAGAGAAAAAGAAGTGCACACACTTGGGAAGGGCAGAAAGTTAAAATATTCGCAGCCGCTCCCTGACGTTCCATATGTCATCAGGCATTGTGCGGGTAGGCAAGCCCACCATAGCGCCTTCAAATTGTACAGGCAGCATTGGGATGCAGTTTTCTGAACCACCATCTCTGCTCTCCTGGGCTTTCTGTGATGCAGTTTTCTGAGACACCCAAGCTTCTGTAAGGAGTCTTTTTAGCTACACTACAGTAAGTAATACCAATAAACTTAGGAATTCACCAAGGTATACCTCAGTGGAATTGTCTCCTTGGTCTGTCATTGGTGTCCACTCTGTGTAAAACAGAAGTCCTCACACAACACAAGGAAACATGGATTTTCTCGTGGCCATAAATAAAATACTTGGAAAGAGACTCTTGTGTTGAGATTTGATTTCTGACTTTATCAGGATCCTGTAGGAGGTTTCTTCATAGGATATAGTAACAGTGGTTGGCATGAATAGCTGTAGGTTGTTGATATCTCTCTCAAATTTGTCTCTGAAGTGACCTCTGTCTTTCTGAGGCTGAACCAAGCACATCCTTACTTGGATTTGAATTTTAGACAGGCTTAACCCAGCCAGAATAAAGCAAAAAGATACCCTTCAGAAATCAAAGCAGATAAAACTTTTGTTATCCTTGCCTTGCCAAAGACTTGAATGTTGATTTCACTTGACTGATAAAGATGCTGATGCAGTATTTCCTCTTAAAAGTTTTGTCAGATTAGAATCACACAAAGCCATGTTTACTGGGTGACTTATGCATCCTGAGTGAGGTAACAGAGCTGCAGAGAGACAAATGCTACAAGTTCTCTCTCCCATGTGGATGCTTGATTTGGAACACTGGATGTGTGTGCTTGAGCTGGAATACACATATAAATCAGAGAGCTAGGAAGGGGGGTTTCAAGGAAAGGAGGCTGGAACTTGGGTGATATGAAGAGAGAAAGCAAAACAATGGCACAGGAAGGACTGAATGGGTAGAAAATGGAAGGACAGGGTAGACCAGGGAGTGTGGGGCAAGTTAGCTAACAATCCAGACCTTTGAAAAAGCCATACAGAAACCTACTACTGTAGAAGTGTCCTAAAATATATAATGCACATAAACATATATAAAAGGAGTTAAAATGGAGCTACATTATAATGGGGGTAGAGGGAACAGTGCCTCTCCCAGACACCATAAGAATAAAAAGCCAAATAAAAAATTTCAAATAAAAATCCAAATGGTGGGTATGGGTTACCTGTTTTTGAACTATTGCTTAGTGTGATCCTATAGACTCCAGCAAACATTACAAGCTGTTTCTGCTGCTCTTGGTTACCCTCCAGAATTTAATGGTAAGACTGTATTGCTGAAGACACCACATACTTGAGTCATTGAGCAAGGAGAGGAAACTATTCAAGAATCTGACCCACTTGTGAACCCTGTAAACTACAATAAAGAGTTGACTGGCAAGATATGACCTCTGGTGAGACAGTGGCATGAATGCTATGGGAGTAAACAATCACTTTCTGTTTGGCTTTAAAGCCCAGTCTGCAAGACAGAGCTTATGCCTGATTATGCTAACTACCAAAATCCTGTGACTGGCAAGGTCATAGGCCCTAGAGTGGAACTTAATACTATTTATTATTCCACCAAAGGGACACAGATTAAACTGCCCCCAAATTCTTATTTTCATACCTGTAGATAGGTGTGTCTTCCAACCCTCTTCAGAGAAGCTTCCTTTATCAGAAGACAGCAATTAACACAGAGACCCACAACTGTTCAATATGTAGATAATAAGAGACTATGAAACACTCAGCATAAAATGGGACATCCTTATTACACTCCCCTCAAGGCTCAGGGATCATTGCACAAGACGGTACAGAAGATTCCAAGATCCAGAGGTAGTGGATGTCTGCAGTGAATGGCTTTCACACATGAACTCACATTTGCTGTGGCTGCATGGGCAAAGATGCACACAAGATCAAGTCAGGTAAACTTCAAGCATGGATTGGAGGGACATGAAGATCCACTCCTCGTTGAGGAGCTATCAGTAATTGATGGTTGATGGGGGCATGAAGAGTAACTTTTCCTCAGGGGTATGGTCCCTGAAAGGTTACCAGTGATCCCAACAGATGCTTTACACTTATAAACATGCAAGTAATACTGAATGGATTTGGATGTGTGTGTGTAAAAAGATAGATAGATAGATAGATAGATAAAGAGATAGATAGATAGATAAAGAGATAGATAAAGAGATAGATAGATAGATAGATAGATAGATAGATAGATAGATAGATAGGTAGATAGATAGGTAGGTAGGTAGGTAGGTAGGTAGATAAGACAGATAGATAAGATAGACAGGGCATGTGAAGTTGAGTGTGATATAGAGGAATAGGGAAGGAATGGGAAGAGTGGAATGATGGTTGGATTTGAACAAAACACATCATATGTGTAAATGAAACTTTCAATAAAAAGAAAATAAAAATTTTCTGATAGTGGATTGAAAAAGTCCTTACAGATATAAAATTTCTGTTGAAATAACATTCTTTGAAAACTTCTAATGAGTGCAAATGATGAAGCTGGTAAAAATTACCCTGTAGAATTAAACTAATGAGCATGAATTAAAGGCTTACCCTGCTCCAAATCCTTTAAAAGAAACCCTTAGAGACAGCCTCTCCTCTTGGAATATATTGGTTGATAGATGCTCGGCATGGCTTGCTCCATGATGTCAGTTCTTAAACCTGCAAGTCTGACTGCAGAGACTGCAGTGTGGCTGCTGTCGAGAGCATACCTTAATCTCAAGAAAGTAATTTTTCTCCATGGGAGAAAAGAGGTTCCCATGGAAGAAAGAGTTACCCAAACTGTGGACTGATAATTGAATATGCCCTTGGAAAGAGCCACTGCTTTTGTTCTTTAAAGATTTATGTTTATATTCATAGAGGGAGGTGCTCACATGCTTGCTCAGTTGCCTACCATAGAGGCCAGAAGAGAGTGTCAGATCCTCTGGAACTGGAGTTACAGGTATTTGTGTGTCACTCAACACAGGTGCTGGGAACTGGAACCGTGTGCTTCGGCGAGAGCATCAAGTGCTCTTAACCACCGAGCCATCTCAACCACTGAACCACCCTTTTCAATCCCCTATTCCTGCTCCTTATAGGAGAAGGAGCCACAGGATTCATAACTCACAGACTTCAAGAATCTGGGGATATGCAGAAGAAAGGATATTTTCTAGCTAGGTTTCTTGTCTTCAATGGAGAAGAGTGCCACAAGTTCAGTGAGCTGGCGTCTTTGAGAACCTATGCTGAATTTTTATTTGTCTGCCACAGAGAGAGTGAATGGAGAAAACACACTCTCACTGTTAATTACCTTAGTCTCAAGCATCCTTTCCAAAGTCCTCGAAATTTTAAAAAGTTACACATTTGTGAAGAGTTAGGCAGTTGACATTGATTATACTTGTGGCATGGAGACAATGCTTAAGCATGGAGTTTGTACATGATACTGTGTAGTGCAGAATGCGGTCCTCGCCTTCGCCTTCATTGTCAATACATCCTTCGATTTTAGTATCTATAAGAAGTGTTTGTTTAATTAAGATGATCCTCTATTGAAAAATGAGCTCCAGATATCTGTATATCTGCTTGGCTCTTATCTTTCTAAATCCCTTCTCTGCTACTAATCACTAACCTGCCCCCTGTGTGTGTGTTTTCACATATAGTAAATGCATATGTGTGTATTGTATGTGTGTGCTGATGCATATGCAAGTTTGCACATGTGCAGAGAATAGAGGTCAATGTACAGTGTCTGCCTCTCTTGTTCTCCACCTTATTCTTTTGGGTCAGGATCTCTCAATGAATTTGGAGTTCACCCAGTTGGCTATACTGTCTGGCCAGAAAAGCCCTAGGCTTCTCCTCTCTTCTAGCACTGGAATTATAGGCATATGCCATGATAATGCCCAGCTCATGATGTAGGTACTGGTGATCTGAACCTCATGCCTGCACATCAAGAGCTTTACTCACTGAGGCATCGCCCTAGCTCCTGCCCTCTGTATTGAATAAGCACCATACATTGTTCCCATAGTCTCCTGTTTAATCTTCATTAACAACTCTAGGATGTGAGTTGCACTAACTCATTTTACAAGTGAATTCAGCAAGACTTTGGGGGCTTAAACGCAACTCACCAGAAAGGATGGGTAGCTAGCAAGCAGCAGCATGTACTTTGGAACCAAGGCTTGAGGAAGTTGACCACTTGTGTCCTCTGACAGGTTTTTGTTCTGTCTCATTTTCCATCTGCTTGTTGGCACCAGTTCCTCATGTAACAGGTCCTCAGAGGGAAAGGCATACGCTGAAGCTCACACACAGTGTGCCCTTGGCTAACGTGCAGCAGCCAGTGCAGGGTTTCTGCATGGCCTTTTACCTGACACTTTCTCCCCTAGCCATAGCATTTATCCTGTATCTGTGAAGCAGGAGTTTCATGACATGATAGAAAGATGTAACAGAGTCCCCGTCCTCCATGCAGGAGACAAGTAACTGTACATAGAAATATATTATCTTTACAGGAGAAGAATATTTTATATGTCCTATTTTATATATAGCCATTGTGAACATGTTCACATGTATGAATCATATTCTTTTCTTTTTTACAATTTCATACATGTATACAATGTTCTGTGATCATATTCACCCCCCCCCATTACCATTCATTATCTTCTGCAAACTTCTGCTGACCCCCTTCTTTCTAACTGGTCTCTCTCATACTTCTATATTTCTGTGTATGTGTGTGTGTATCTGTGTATGTCTGTAACTAACTCAATTTAAATAGGGTTGTTTATATGAACATAGATAGGAGATTTTATACTGGAGTATGAGCAACTTACCAGTGTCTACACTACTCAAGAAATTACTTCCAACCACCTTAGCAAATATTAACTGCCAATAGCTATCAGGGACAGCTGGGGTCTCATGTTCATTCACAATCCAAAGGCCATGCATGCCGCACCCTGAAGACAGTTTTCACACTTCCTCTACTTCCTGCAGTGTTCCATATATTATACAGGCTGTCAATGAGAGCGAAGGTAAGTATATTAACTGTTATCAAAATGCATAAAATGTTGTATGTGCTGCAAACCTGACCTTGTCTATTTCACACATACCTAGAAGGCATTTATGTATAAGGGAAATTCTGTAACTTCTCCAATTAACAGAGTTAATATGAAGCAAGACCAGCCTCTGAATCCATTGCTCTATTGATTCTCAGATCGCTCCTTTTCCCTTTATTTTCCTACCTGTCAGACAAGAAGTGTTGAATGAAGTAGAGCTATTGCAGGCAGATGAGGGGGATGGATGGTATGTGGTTTGTTTTCCCAATCATTGTACGTAATGATTGCAGCAATGTTCATAATAGCTAAGTTATAGAAACAGCCTAGGTGCCTGGCAACTAAGAATGTAAAACAAAAATGTGATGTATGTGTAGATTTTCTTTTAGCCAGAAAGAAAAATTAAACTCTATCATTTGCAGGGGAATGGATGGAACTGGAGAGTGAATCAAGTTAGTCTCAGAGAGACAAATATTACACATTTTCTCTAGCTTTTATATCGATTCATATAATCTTGTGTGTGCAGATGACCTAAATATGTAGTAAAAGAGTCTAGGGGCACAAAGGGGGCTAATGGCAGGGGAAGGGGCGAAGGGGAAGCTAGTGGAGGATGGGAAGACTGTTCTCAAAGTACAGTATATGCTTGTATGAATCCTCACTTTAAAAAGTAGAACCCAGGTATCTCACAGTCAAGCTCCTCAGCTTTCTATTGTCTAGCTTCTTCATTCTAATTTGTTTCTTTCCATTAGGACATGAGATCTATTCGGAAGGCAGCTGAGGTCACAGTGTACCACCAATGTACTGTCATGAGTACTGTTTAGATGGAATCTTTCTCCTTCAGTGCTGGATCCTTGATGCTAGCAAGAGACTAGGTACAAACCAGAGGCTGTGAAGACAGATTCACTGAAATAGGATCTTATCAATGATCAAAAGAATTTATGAAAAATAATCACCATCCAGACCAGAGTTTATGTCAAATGGCCATGAGTGCATGAGTATGAATGCTGATCACGATGAAACTATAATTGGAACAATTTCCAATGATTTTAGTATCATAGCCAGGGAATAGCAAAACCAGCTGCTCTCCATGAGAGAAGGAGGTACTCGCCAACAAGATAAATAACAACCTATTTACCCCACCCCTTCTTTGGGTTACTATGTGAAGTCGTTCATCACTTTTAGGAAATGATTCAAGCTTGCTCAAAGGACATTCTGTGTGTTTGGAACCTGGTTTGTGGGGTGTGCATTTGTCATCTCTAAGTGGCAGAAAGTTTCCAGTCCCCCTCAGAACAGCATGTCACTTGCTGCCTCACCCCTCTATTTAGTATTGCCAGACAATCACGGTACAGTACAAAGCAATTTGTTTTCATATCATTTCCTTCATGCTTGCAAACACAACATGCATCACAGGGAAAGCCAATCATGAGCTAAAGAGGTAAGGGGATGATTTAATGCAGGAGACTGGTTCATTTGCTTTGGGGGATGAGAAACAATTATTCCAATAGGCCGGAGCGTCGGCATAAAACCAGGTGAATGAGAAAGTGTGTGGTGGCTTTGCATAAATGAGTAGTGAATGCTTCTAAGGCAATGAAGCCTCGGTTTGCCTATCTAAGCCTGAGAGCTGTTTTTCTCCCAATTCTCCAAAATACCCTGAACCCTACTTTGGAACAATAGGGATGATAGGTTTCTCCCAGGCAGCTTGTTTTGTGAGGAAACCAGTTCTTCTGCCTTTCTTGATACACAGTTTTACACTCCCTTTGTGTTTTGATGACAAATACATCTCTGGACTTACTTGATTTCTGTAATAAGCTGTGAATGGATAATGATGACTTTGGAGGATCAGGCACCAGATTGGGGTTTGGATCCGGGGAGAAGCTTAACATATGAGGGTGACCTTAGGGCAATTTTCTGGCCCAGAAGAATGAGGGAATGTGAGTCCTCCACCAGTCATGGCAAGGGTGAGTTCCAAGATGACTTCACAGTCTTTTAGAGCTGAAAGTGATGGCATCTTATGGCTGCCTGCATCCTTGGCTCTTTGCTCTCTGTATTGTCTCCGGGGAGGTTGGATCTCAAGTTTGTTGCTATACCAGTTTAAAAAGTTATCCAGCAGCGAGCTTCATGGGTGTCAGTGAAGATCCTGACGGCACTGCAAAAACTGTGTCTCATTTGTCCTGTCACCATAACCCTCTTGACCTTCTCTCATCTATCTTTTGTCCCTGAAAGGCTGTTTGCACAGGTTCCTTCTTATCGCTTTGAATCTATAGGAGACTCTTTTCTGTAGCTCTAACAGAGTAGCTATGCTCAACACTTGCAAGGGAAAGAAGTTGATTTAACTCAGGATTTTGCAGACTAGAAGTCCAAGTGGCCACACATGCTTAGCCTTTAGTGAGGGCTTTGTTATCTGCATCACAGCCTGATGAGGAGGCAGAAAAGGAAGAGGCTGTCTGCAGAAGAGGTTAACTATGTCAGATGACTTTTATTGGTAATAGCACGTTCTTTTAAATAATTTATTTGTTTAGTGTTTTGTACATGTACACGATAAAATATGATCCTATCTACCGTCCATATCCTCCCTTCAACTCTTCCTTCATCCCCTAAACATATAACCCTCCCAGCTTCATGTATTATGTCATTATCTCTCTGTCTCTGTCTCTCTGTCTCTATCTCTGTCTCTGTCTCTCTCTCTCTCTCTCTCTCTCTCTCTCTCACACACACACACACACACACACACACACACACACACACTAAGTCCATTTATAGTTCCCCATATGTACATTGATGTTGGACCATCCACATTAGTCTGGACAGTCTACCAGTGGCCACACCCCAAGGAAGAATGATTTTCCCTCCCTAAGTTCCCCAGAGAGGAGTGGGGCCTTCTGAGTTCCTCCTACAGCCACATCTTCAAAGTTAACTAACTCCTGGAATCTAGTGTAATGTAATTTCTTGGTCTGACCACTTTCCATGAAGATCTCCTTTTGAAGATCTTACCATGTGTCACACTACTGAGCTTTTGGTCACACATCCAAATCAGATATTTCTCCCACAGTTAGTTCCTCATGAACATTCAAACATCCACCAAAACTCATCTCAAAGGAGTTTGGACTCTGCCTGTCTCCCCCACCACCATCTTCGGGGAGACCAGCCTTTTCCCTCTCCCCTCCTTTCATCTACATTTCTCCTCTAGTGACTCCCCATTATCCCTCCTGTAATCTGAATCTACTCAGATCTGTTCCTACAGCATAAAAACCGTGTTCCAAAATGCAGGGTTGATCCAGTTAGTGTCATGGGTAAATAGCCTATGATGCCCAGGATCATTGCCCTTAAAGGATCAGGACCAAATTCTCCCTCCTTATGACTTCATAGGCCCCCTTGAAGCTCTCCCAGATGAGCTCGCTCCCTTCTGCTCTTTGTCCTGTATTCCTGACATGTACATCTTCCTTCTGTCCCCTAGAATCCCTCTGTCTCTTTCTTTCTTCTCTGTCCTTTGCAGAAGCTGTTCCTGTGTCAAAAACACCCACCTTCCTCTGCCACACCTGCAAACTGTGTCTCTATAACCTGGTAGTGTATATTTAGTGTTCAACAAAGTGTTTGATATGCAGAAAGTATCCATTAACTGCATGAGCAAATGAAGCAAGAGTTCTGGAGAGGCCATCCTCTTGACATTGTGTTGTTCATATATAGACGATGCCCATGTGCCCTGCAGAGTACAGTGGGATACCTAAAGGGGAAAAGAGAGAGCAGCCTCATGGAGTAAGAGCCTGACAAACATACCTTTAGCAAGAAACTGGACACCACACCAACAGATATAAAGTTATGTGAAAAGCATATGTCTTTGATGGGATGGAAAAAATGTCATTTTACTCCTGTAGTCTTCCTCTCATGCCTATTACCTCTTCATACTCCTGAAAAAAGGATCAAATGATTCCAAATAAAGGGACATTATGGGAAAGACCTGAGCAGTGTCTTTCAAGCCTCTAAGGTCTTCAAAAATAGGGAAATGAAAGAAGTTGTTACACATGTCTAGTATCAGCTTAAGGAGCAGTGGGAACTAAAGATGCTATTACTGTGGTGCCTCAAATGAAATCCTGTATCAGTCAAGGATGCAAGGTGAGGACCAAGGGCATCATTTTGAGTGTAGACTCAATTAACCACAGTATGACAATCTATCTTCATTATGCTAATAAAAGTGTTCTGAAAAAACAAGATGTTTGTTAATGCTAAGGAAGTGAGGGGTATGAAGGGATGGCTCAGTGGATAAAGTGCTTACTGAGCAAAGCTGAGCATCATATTTAGATCCTCAGAACCCAGGTAAAGCTGGGTGCAGCAGTAGGTGTCTATAATCTTGCTATTCCTACAATTGGAGGGGACAGAAGAATCCCCAGCAGCATGTGGGCTACCATGTATGCAGTGGCAAAAAACCAAGACCCTGTCTCAAAAATGTAAAATATAAGAACCAACACCCAAGGTTGTCCTATGATTTCCACACATGCTGTGCCCTGACACATCATCCCTCTCTCTCTCTCTCTCTCTCTCTCTCTCTCTCTCTCTCTCTCTCTCTCTCTCTCTTCCTCCCTCCCTCTCTGTCTCTGTCTGTCTCTCTCTCACACACACACATACACAAACACACACACACACACACACACACACACACACTTTAAAAAATATATATGGTAACTAGGTATAAAGGGTGTGCAAATCTGTTCTCTGCAGGTTTCTATGTATATAAATGTATCCTTAAAAAACACTGAAGTGTGTGAGAGGAAACTAAGGGGCATAGCAATCGTTTATCTCCCAGCCCAGTAATGAGGCTTCTTTCCCAGTGCCTGCAGCCAAGACTAAACTGTAATTCTGCCCTTCCACACCAGGGACCTCTCCTTGGAGAGCTGTATTCTGTGGCTAGTGGCAGCACCAGCACACCCCAGTCCATTCCCTCATGTCTTGCAAGAGGATTTTATTTCCGTTACTTCCAGAGGCACTTGGCTGCCGCCAGGGGCAACTAGCTGCATGCCTCTTGCGCTATTGTTCGACACACTGGGAGAAAATGAGCCTTCTTGCCAGAGTCTGGGTCCCTGAGCAAATAAACAGAGATGAAAAATGGTGCAGGGGGGTGGCCAGGATCAGGGAAAGGAGGGGAGATGAGTGATTGAGAAGCTGTGGTTCTCTCAGCTCAGAGTCTGAGTAGCAATCCTACCCCTTTTGTACCTCCTTGCCCTCTTCTTCTGCCCGGGGCCACCCAGCTCACGGTACAGGGGCTAACACCACCATAGATGTGGATGCTTCCGTTCCTGGTGCTGTGAAACGAGCTCTTAAAGGTCAGCTTTCCACCTGGGCTTGGGTGGCCTGCACAATGCTCTCTGTAGGAGTTACTTTTCTGGTTGCTGTGACCTGATAACCTGACAAGAAGCAACTGAAAGAAAAAGCAAGGGTTAATTGGGCTCACAATGGGAGGGTACAGTCATTCATTGTAGGGAAGGCAGTCTAACAGGAGCTGGCGGCAGCTGGTCACATTGCTTCTGCAACTGCAAACAGAGAGTGATGGTAGTGGGGCCTGTGTTCGGATCACTTCCTCCTTTGACACTTCATTGTAATTTTGCATATGCCGTGTAACTGTGTGGGAATGCACATGTGAGTACAGAGGCCTCGGTTGGTTCTCCTAGAGCTAGCATTAGAGGAGACTGAGAACTCCCTCACCAATTGTGAGTGCCTGGAACTCAACCAGGGTCCTCTGCAGCTTCACTTTCTCCTCTTGGTTGAGTCCAGGATTCCATGGGACACACTGCAGACATTCACACGGTTCTTCTCATTTCAGTTCACCTAATCTAGGACCTCTCTGATGGCATGTCCAGAGGCTGGTCTTCCAGATACTGTCCAGTTGACAGTCACTGTTAACTGCCACTCTCCCTCCGCTGCTGCTTGTTGTCTCTGTCCCGTCTGGATGCTGCCTACACTTCTGAGCTCAAATCAATGAAGCCCAAAGACCTTTTCAGATCACATTAGTGATTTGATATAAATCGGAGGATTCCTCTTTGGAGATTTCTCAGACCACTTTGAAGAGTGGAAGGATGAGGCAAAGGCTCTAGGGTAGCCCAGTTTTTCCCTACCTAGGTAGCCTAGGTGACCCCATTTATCATCTATGAACCCCAGCTTCTTTAGACACATAATAAAGAAACCTCAGGGCCTGCTCTTTAAGACTGAGTATAAGGGATGCCAATCTGTGCACAGGCCTTTTGACAGAGCCAAGCATCTTGTAATTTTCCTATAAATGTGAGCACTTCAAAATCAATTGTGTGTCCTTTAAAATGTTAAGCACTAACATTTCCCATTTCGTCTTACTTGGATGGATGTGAGGAGGTGGAGAGCTGTTGACAGGCCTTGTCTTATCTTAGAAAAAGATTAGAAATTGCCTGTCTTGATATGATTTCCATGGAGGGGACTTAAATTTGTTTGGATTAATAATTCACTAATCAATCTCATAGGCTGAGATCAAGTGAAGAAGTCTCATTTTCCCCCACTGTTAATAATTCAAACGGATTGCATTTATTGAGCAATTGCTGTATGCCAGACTCTGTGCACTGGCTGACTCTCTCTAATGCTCCTGACGTAGGAGGTCATCCTACAGTTTCTGTCACTTAATATCCAGGAAGTTAAGGAACTATCCTGGTTTCATATCATTGCTGTGTTTAAACACCTTGACCAAAGGCAATATAGGGGGAGAAAGGATTTATTTTAGCTCATAATGGCCCACAATGGTCCATCACTTCAGAGAAGTCAAAGCAGGAACTCAAGCATCTAGTCACACCACATCTACAGTCACAAGCTGAGACACAAACAGCAGTGCTACCTGCCCCCCCTTTTTTCTTTTCAGGGCCAAGCCTATGGTATGGTGCCACCTGCAGTGGACTGAGAAAATTAACAAACAAGACAATCCTCCACATATATCTTCACAGACCAATATGATCTAGATAATTCCTAACCTGAGACTCTCTTCCCAGGTGATTCTGGGTTGTGGCAAGTTGGCACTTAAAATTTACCAGCACACGAATATTACAATATGACAAGGTTAACAAAGTGGGTAGCTTGGACTCATAAAAGAGTTTGCAGATTTGAGAAATATTCTAATGGCTCCACAACTACTGATTTTGTTTGTTCAATGGCCTACAGTTGATTTGTTCAAACCGTCTCTGATCTCCCTGTTTTTGTGGGGAGAGGGAAGCCAGTGCAGCCACAGAAGGTTCTCCTGGAGTCTGTTTTGTCTCCACTTCTCTCAATGCTCTGCCAGGATCGGTAGAGGGCAGTGCTTGGCTCTCAGGGATTGGGTGTGAAGAACAAATGCCCAGCATATTACTGAGAAGGGTCTTTTGGCTGTCCACAGCCTTCATGACAACATGGAAGTAGAGACTGCTAGGCACTTGATGGGCATGTATAGCTATGGATTACAGAACCAAGAGTGTGTTTTTTAGAATGAAAAACCAAACAAGTAAAAACGAACAACAACAACAAAACCCCCAAGGTGCCTTTAAGTCTTTTGTTATCCACAGTCTGGTATTAATTGTTAACTCTTGCATTGCCAGTGGATACAATGCACATCAAGGAAAGATTCCATCCTATCTTACTGTCTTTCATTTGTTTAAATTAAAAAAACAATTGGCATCATGATTACATACATGATTACAGTATCCCCTAATAACACTCTCATCTCTCCTACTCCTGATAGTGACCACCTTCTTCTATCAAACTACTTGCCCTCTTATTCTCATGTGCTCCTTTCCTTCCCTTTCCTCTCCTCCCCTTGTACTTTTCTCCCTCCTCTTCCTTTCCCTTTCTTTCTTTGGGCCCTATGAAGGCAGTCATACCTGCTGTGTGTTCATGATAGCAAAGGACATGTCATACCAGAACACAGCGACCCCACCCACTCTTCCTTCAACCAGTCCCCACAGTCCATTCACCCCTCTTCTTCTATATTCCCTGAGCATTGGAGAGGAAGACATAGATGTCTCATTTGGGGCCAGGCATACAGTTATCACCTATTCTCAGCTCTTTGACCAGTTATGGGTCCTTCTTTGACCACCTTCCACTGCTGAAGAAGTTTCTGTGACCAAGGCCTAGAGCTGCACGAGTCTATAGGAATAAACATGTGTTTAGAAGGCAATTTGACTATGTGTCCATCTGGCCAAACATCAGTAGTATATTTTTCTCTTTTTGTTGGTTGTTTCTACATTTAATTCATCTCCAACTCTTCCATCTTCAACCGTTCTAGCCCAAAGGGTTGAGATATGTAATAAGCCAGCCAACATTTCAGAACCTACTACATGACACCACCCTAGTTACCTAAAGGTTCATGGATACTCAGAAAATACAACTGAAACCATTTGATGATGTTTACATTAATTGTAAAGCCTCATCCAATGCTTAGAATTAATGCTGTGATATAAGATTATTGAATGAATGAGATGTGATCTATGTTCTCCAGAACTTCTAAGGCACTATCCTTCCCTTGCTAGATAGAAGATATTCTGATGCCCAGAGCAGGGTAACCACCTTTCTTGGGTCCAGTGTAATGCACGTGGTTTTGTGAGTTCTGAATCCCAAGAAACATTTAATTTAGTTCACTTCCATGTCCTTGTGCATGCCTACCACATCTGACCTGTTTTCAATTTTTAAAATGACAGATTTTTAACCTTTACCTTGGAATGAAAACATGGAAAAACTTTCTTGGACTTGTACACATTGTGTACTATTTCTTGATAGACTTTCTCCCCATGTAAACCCCCCTTAGAGACTTGCCTGGGAGAGATCGTGATGTGCCAAAATTCTGGCAAAAGAAATTTGGACTGCAATTGGTCAAATATTTAATGTCACCATGCTTGTACTGCTGGGACCAAAAGTTCTCATCAAATTTATTGAGATTATTTTAACATTTTGGAACAGATTGCCCATACTATATTTGGAAAAGGAGAAATCTAAGTGATAGATGGATCTGTGTACAGCCTACCCCTCGATTTTTTATTATAGTTGACATTTAGAGAACTCTGAAACTCTTACTATTCGGTTGCATAGGAAGACAATGTAACTCAATTCTACAGGGTGTTATTATACAGCTGTAACAGTCCAGAGAAGGGTGGACAAAATATTCCTGACAAAAGTCTGGGAAAGCACGTTATGCCATGTCAGTAGTTGAAATGTTCATCGCAATGTTTCTATTGGAAAAGGCAACTGCTCAACTCCTCCTTAGCTGAAGACTTGATTTCATACTGTGGTTTTCAGTTTTGTAACAAAACATGTTCAGTACAAGTCAGAGACATTTCACTGTCACCTGTGATTAATGCCCAGTTCACCCACGGTGGGGTTTACAAGCAGGTGCTGTGGTCTTGAGAAGATGTTCATTTGTTCTTCTCTTGTGACCAGGAGAGGGCCACTGTACTGCCGTCTTTTATATAGACCGTAATGTGAATGGTAGCCCTGCAGTTATTTAGTGTGATATGAGCAGTACTGGGGGTTGGGGAATTCTGTTTCTCTAAGGGCTTTGAAGCCCAGCATTTTTTTGCTGTAATGGAATCCTGCCGCATTTTAGGTGGTCTGAGCTTGTAAGGTGACACAGAAATGGCCAGGCTCTGCTACTGTACTCATTCCTCAAACTTCTAAGGGTGGTGGCTTCTGCCCTTTTTTATACCACACACAGAGAACAGGCAAACATGGCAGCCATATCAGCAGGTTAGGCTTTAGTCATTGAAGCAGGCTAATAGGAGATGGGCCTACTGTTGGAGAGGAGAACAAGAGAAAACACTCCCAGGCAGAACTGGGGTGATGACATAGTCAGTAAATACTTGCCTTGCATGCATGAGGACCTGAGTTCAATCTCTAGCACCAATATTTTAAAATATAGCAGGTATGGTGGTGTACCCTTGTAATTCTCCCTCTGGGGAAGTGGGGATGGGGTTCCCTGGGGATCGTTGGCCTGTCATCCTAGGCTACTGGGTGATCTGAAGCCAAGAAAAGACCCATCTCAAAAAAAAAAAAAAACAAAAACAAAACAAAAAAAAAACAAAAAAAAAACAAAATGGTGAGTAGCACCTGAGGAACAACAGCCAAGGTCACCCTCTGGCCTCCATGTACATGTGCAGACATGCACATGTGTTTGCACTGGTACACACACACACACATACACACACACACACACACACACACAACACACACACACACACACACACACACACACGCACTTAAAAAGTAGAGTCTCAGGCAGGAAACATGGCTCATGAGTGTGCATTTGGCAAGTAAGTGTGGACAAGAACCTAAGACAATGGAACAGATGTGGACAGTGCTGGAAAAGAAACTTCCCAGGGATCCCAGCAGGTGACTGAGCAGAACCATGCAGGAGGCTTCACAAACCTCAGCCCATGTATCACCAGCCCCTTTTCTACGAGATCAAGAAAACTCTGATTCTGGGTAGAGACATAGACATCAGTATATTTAAGTGTTCCTTGGGAGCCATGAAAACATATACGCACAAGTACCAGTATAGGAACAGAGCAGGCTGGATGTATGTATTTAGGAATGTGTGTGTGTGTGTGTGTGTGTGTGTGTGTGTGTGTGTGTGTGTGTGTGTGCATGGATGTAGCAATAATTTTTTTTAAAAGGAGGCCATAGATTTGTAGTAGGGTAAGGTGGGGATGTGTGGGAGCTTTTGGAGGAATGAAAGGGAAAGTGTATATTTAATCTCAAAAAATTAAAACAGAATAACCAAAACATTTGAAAAAAGGCAATAAAAGTATTCCCAGGTATTGGTTCTGCACAGGTAGAACTGGAAGCCAGTGAATCAGAGGAGTGCTGATGGGAGAGAATGAACACACGAGCCTAAGAACCTGTCTGCTCTCTCACTGCTCCACAGTTTTGCTCATTTAGTTCTTCAACAAGCGCTGAGGCCCTGCTGTGTGTTACATGTAGAACTAAGAATCGGGAGATCAATAGGGGCATTTCAAGAACAGACATAGTCTTCTACGGAGGTTATTATAATTCTTACATCATATACATAAAAAAGTTCTACAAAAGGAAAATAAGCTACCAAAATGTTGCTGGATACAGTACTACTCTGCTCTCTGTGAAGATGTATCTCCTGGTTCTGTGTGGCCTCGTTTTCTGGGGTGAACCCGGCAACAAGAAAGCAAGAGTCTTGTCATTGCTAGAATTGCTCAGCTCTGCTTCTTATGTGCTCCTGGGAAGTCCCATAAAGAGAACGTGCTTGAATAATCTTCAGTCAGGGCCTTCTCAGCTTAGGCAAGGTGCTAAATTTGTCCATATGAGGCCACCTGCTCGTATGTTATCTGTTGGCACCAGCCCACACATTCTGGTGCCAGGATGTGTAAAATGAAGTTGACCTGATGTTTGGTGACAGTGGCTTTCTGTTACAAGGGGGAAATCACATTAGGTTAGGGTGGAGGGCAGGATGGATAGGTGGGTTTAGAAATGGATGCTTGAATACTGATAGCTTTACTTAGAAGATTACTGTTTGTGGTCCAGCTGGGTCAGTAGTAATGGCCAGCTTTTGTTATGGTTGTCTGCATAATAGTAGCAATTAGGGAAACAGGTAACATCTGTATATGTGTGTGTGTGCACGTGTGTGTGTGTGTGAGAGAGAGAGAAAGAGAGAGAGAGAGAGAGACAGAGACAGAGACAGAGACAGAGAGACAGAGAGAGAGAGAGAAAGAGAGAGTACGTGTGTGTGTGTGTGTGTGTGTGTGTGTGTGTGTGTGTGTGTGTGCAGGAGGGTGCACATGTCCTTATATTTATGCATGTAGAAGCTGGAGGTCAGTCTTTGGTGTTGTTTCTTTGGCACCACCCATCTTAGTTTTGGGGACAAGGTCTCTTCACTAAACTCAGAGCTCATCACAGCTTCGTTCCAGGGATCCTCCTGTCTCTATGTCCTTAGCCCTGGAATTACCAGCTCAGACCACTATGTCTAACTTGTTTGGGTTGTGAGCTCAATATCCTCATGCTTTTGTGACAAGTGCTTTTGAGCAACTGAGCCACCTCCCCAGTGGCTGGCTTACTTTGTAATCGGGTTTTGCTGACTAGTCAAGCATCACATTGCTTGTACTTCACTGACCTTTACTCTGGATCAGAGCAAGCAGGTCAAGGCAGATACAGGCAAGAGACATTCGATAAGTCAATGTTGTCTTGAAATTGGAATATGTGACACATAAGGCAATGTGCTGTCTGGTCTGCCACTGGAAGCTGCCTTCACATTAATGTCATATGGCCATTAGGGTGTTACAAGACACTGACCTCAGTTCTCTCAATATGAGGTGATCCCATCTCAAGAAAAAGCTCCACCAAATGAATAACGTTTTAAGATCAAACCATCTGAAGTTGCCTCTGGCTCAGTTGTCTTTGGAGCCATTTCTGGATTCTCTTCAAAATTGGAAATACTCAGCTTCCTGTAGTGTCTGGGGAGAGTTTCTTCATAATGCTAATGAGGTATTCAGTTCTTTAATAAACTTCAACAGAATGCACTAGGCAAAGCTCGGTGACATCCTGAGTGGTGGCTTAGTGGCACAGACAGAAGATCAGATAAACGCATAATTTAGCTCTTTAAAGTTAGTCTAAGCAGAAACCTAGTCCTTTCATTGAAAAGTTGGCCAGGAAGTGTCCAATTGAGCAGAGGGAACAGTCAAGGAAGGTGATGGGCGATTTGAAGTTTGTTCCAGCAGTTACCCGATGGCTTTATTTATTTGTTTAAGTAACTATGTCCTTGAAAATGGCTGGGTTTTTACATTTCCTATCATTCTAGGCTGTGTTGAGCAAGAAACACTGTTACATTTTTCTTGTAAAGATTTATTTTAAGTGTGTGTGTGTATGTGTGTGTGTGTGTGTGTGTGTGTGTGTGTATGTGGGCGTCTGTGTGAGTACATACCACTTTAATGCAAGTGCCCATGGAGGCCAGAAGAGGGCGTCAGATCTAGAGCAGCAGTCCTGAGAACTTGTGGGCCATTCAGCATTGGTGCTGGGAACCAAACTGCGGTCCTCTGCAAGAGCAGTGTGCTCTCTTAACCTCTGAGCCATCTCTCCAGCTCCTAAATTTGTTTTTTAAAAGGACTCAACAAGCACAACAAAAGAGAACCATTCAGAGACTGAATTACACTTTTAAAGTTTTCAAAGATGAAATAGAAAACCTCTTTGGAGCTAAAAGGCTAAAGGGAAAAACGAATTCCACATAAAAGTCAATCGCTCTGTTCGCTGACACCCAGTGACAGAACTAATAATTGTGTCCATGTAAAATCAGACCCTCTTGTTACTTTTTAATGAAGTCTGTCTGATTCTGTGATATTTTTGGCCTAGGAAATGAAAGAGATGTTTTATTAAATGAAACTAGGTCTACATAGGTATCGTATTTGAATATAAGTATGTAATTCCATCATACAATAAAAAGAAAATATAACAAAAAAATTGGAGACATGGTTGCAATTTAATGAGCTTGTTTTCCTAGGAAATGTGGCAGTTGTCCCCATAGACGGGCAGCCCCACAATTTGTGCTTTGCATAGGAACAATCACGGGATCGATTGGAAGAAAAAGAAGGTTTTGTCTACCCCTTCTTGGACCTTCTGCCACAGCGTCTGTCCCTGCTGGTGTGAGAAGGCCAACTCTACCACCAGCCAAGAAAAATGGGGACTTTTTCCAATGGTGTGTGCCTAAGACATTGGCAGAATTTGCAAGTGTTTTCCCAGAGTGGCAGCAAGCCCTTACCTGCCTAAGGCTGGTCATCCAGCTTGCCAAGCGGAAAGGCTTTCTTGTGTTTTCTAGGTTTCTTCCATTTCCTCTTTTTCCCCTCTGCATCTCTTGGTCTCTTTTTTCATTCTCTCCCTCCCTCCAATATTAAAGACACTCTATGAAACTTCAGTGTCATGCAGAACTCTTTCTTTCCCAAGGGGTGATAATGCCAAGGACGTATATTTTTGAAGGTGAGTCTATCTATGTTCTTTCAGGCTATGTTGGTACCCTTCATGTGGCTGAGTTTTTGCCCAGTACATATATGAATGTATGTATATGTGTATTTGAATTTGTGTGTATGTGCTTGTACATACATGTGGGAGCATGAATGTGGGTTTGTGTGTGCATGTGTGTGTGTACGCATGTATATGCATTGGTGTACACATGTGTTTGGACTTATATTTCACACAGTTTCATGTAGCTAGAAGCATGCAGCCATGGAGAGAGTCTGTGGTGTCCATTGGGTTTGTTGCTCTTGAACCTGATGTATTTGGTCTGATGATTCGAAGGTGAGCATCCTTCTATCCAGTTCTTCAGCCTGAGTTACCCACCTGAAGCCCACAGATATGGCAAAGCAGTAGGGAAGTGCATCCTTCTGTGCTCTTTCTGCTTTGGTGACTTGAGAGAAAGAGACACATAGTGAAGAGAATAGAGTGGTTCAAGGAACTGCAGCCTCACTCACCTAGGAGGACAGGGGACATCAGCTGCATTTTGTCCAAAATGATTGTCGGGAATGTCACTGTGGTTGAGTTCACTGTGAAGGAAGGTTAGTTCCTCAGATCACAGCTCTCATGTGCATGGCAAAAGCACCATCGCGAGCACCAAATGGGATTTACCTTGTCATGGTTTTGACAAAACTAGCTTTCTTCTTAAAAGTCTGGGACTGCAATCAGAATTGGAGTAATAAATCTGTCTGGCAGGGTTGTCTCTACTTAAGATAGAAGTCGATGCAAAGATGGGTTGGTGGATGGATGGATGGATGGATGGATGGATGGATGGATGGATGAGTGAGTGAATGGATGGGTGGAGGAGTGCATAGGTGGATGGGTAAGCAGCTGGATGGACAGATACATTCATGTTCCATGTTTACATTCTTTGTAGCAGTGTATCTTATGTTGTTCAGGTGTCTCTGTTTCCAGGCAGTAACATTATGGGGTGATATACTCTGTGATAAGACCCAAAGAATGAGGCAGCTTTACCATCAGATTATTTTAGAAAGCATGGTGTAGTGGAAGGAACATAGCCATTGTGTCACTCAAAGCTGCATGTTGGTTCTGGGGCACTGCAATTTTGGAGTAAATAATTTTAGTCAAGGTGATTGATCTAAGTCTTCATGTCTAGAAAATGGAAAAATAATTTCTAACTTGCTAAGTCTGTTCAGCATTATCTGCCTACCCACATTTTGTCTATCTACCTACCTATTACCTAACTTCTAGAAAATTTCTAAAATAATTTACTGACATTATTTATGTGTATATGTGTTTGCCTGGGTGAGTTTATGTGCACAGTATGTGTAAGGAGCACCTGAGGGCCAGAAGAGGGCACTAGCATTATATGTGGATTTGAACTGCCATATAGGTGCTGGTTTAACCCAGGTTATCCAAGAGAGCAGTGAGCTATCTTAACGGCTCAGCCATCTCTCCACACTCCTTTCTTTTAGATATTTATATCTATCTTTCAGAATTCTTATTTTCTCTCTTTTGTTGACTAGTTTTCTATCCTCCTCACATTTTTTGATAGCAAACTACAGAAATGGTTTTCCTTTTAACATTTGAGTTAGAATTATGAGTATTAAATAAAAATAACCTCTGAAGTTTTTTTAATGCTATAACCATGTGCTACTAGCTTCATGGTGGAGAAATAGAAGACCAATCTCCGAATAGCCTAGTGTTTAAGGATTAAAGTAAGTTGGTGACTGAGGCAGTGTTAGGTAACACTCCTCTATGTCACCCTTCCAGGGGATATAAGTTGTAAAGATCAATGATACTTATGTTGGAACACTTGCAAGTCATAAATAAACAGAACATTCCAGATTCTCTATAAGCAAGTATATGCAGTATCCTTTGATTTGTAACAGAAACAGTCTTGCTTTGTATCTTGTGATATTGATATTTTCTAATCATATAAAACAACTGTTTTGTAGATGTTCTTTAATTTGGGTCTATGTCAAAGTGGTATTTTTGTCAGAGATCACCAGCAGGTGAATCCCAGTACAACACATCAAGAAATGTACAATGGGCCCAGCAAGATGGCTCAACAGTTAAAGGCATTTCCTGCCAAGCCTGGTGACCTGCGTTTAATTCCCAGGACCACATGACGGAAGAAGGGACTACTGAATCCCACGAGTTGTCCACTGACTACCATATACACATTGATGTACACACAGACTCTCTCTCTCTCTCTTTCTGTCTGTCTCTGTCATGTACACAATAAATGAATGAATAAATGTAACAACCAATTTAATAAAAAAGAAACAATTTTGTTTGTCCCATAACTAATAAGGTTAATTTGCTTACTTAGCTCTGATGGTATTTTCCAAATAGTTGCACTACAACTTCCCCAAAGCTCAACGTAATTAATAAGTAGTTTGTGGTTGGAGAAAGTGATTTTAGATTTATACATACTTTGCTAACATGAAACCCACATTCACTAATTTTCCCATTCATTTATGGTTGTTCTGACCATCACGGCTACTGAATGATGACTTTCTAACTCCACCACACTAATGTTTTCCAGTTGATGTTTATTTCTTTACTTATGTATCATCAGGTAATCATTTGTACATAAGGTATGGAGGCATGAGTTTGTTTTACTTAGTGGGCTGTAACCATTTACTGCATTCACTTTTCACTCTGTGTGTGAGCACGTGTGCGTGCGTGTGTGTGTGTGTGTGTGTGTGTGTGTGTGTGTGTGTGTGTGTGCAGGCACATGTGTAAAGGTCACAGATAACCTGAGGTGTCCATCCTTGCCTTCCACTATTTTTTGAAGCGCTGTCTCGTCTTTGTTCTTTGCCACTGCATAGGCCGCGTACTGTGTACTTTCAGGGATTCACCTGGCTCCACTACAGGAACTCGGAGCTCATACACACACTACTGAGTTTATCTTTCACATGAGCTCTAGGGATTTGAACTCAGGTCCTTATACTTACATGACAAATATTTTATCCATAAAGGCATCTCCCTAGCCTAACATTCCCTTGTTTTCATCTTGAACCTTCCCTAAATTGAGTCACCCCTTCAAGCTGGCTATTTGTGCTTTGGACAGAACCCCATAATTCTTTGATAGCATCTTTATTTACTGGTAACACACAAGATTCCAGTCATTGTCATGAACTTTTCTGCATTCAGTCCTAGAGTTGGTCTTGGTATCAAGACTCCTTATTCCTATTATTGGAGAATGATATATAGAAGTAAAGGACTGAGTGGCCATGGTTTCCAAGACCTCTTAATGGACAAGATAGATAAAATTAAGGAAAAATATACATGGACCCATATACATTTCTATATAACTAAGTTTTTTTAAGCCCTAAATTCATTAACCTTTCGTAAGTATTGCATTTCTCCCAATAGAATACATTATCTCTGATTTTTTTCTTTCCCATGTCATAACATAAATAAATACTAATTGGCTTTTGATCAGTTTAACTGTCTGTGTGACTAGGAAAAGATCTTGTGTATTTTGGCAACTCAGAATGAGTTGGGAGGGTTTGGAGGTTTAAAGATAGTCAAGTGAAAGTACGACTGCTTGGAGGAATCACTGGGAAAGAGCGTGGTTGGGTACAAGATGCGTGTACATGAACATATTTATTTGAGAGACTAGTGAAGTAGGAAAACAGCCAAATGAAGGAGTGGTTAAGGATCATTGTACGGGAGGACAGTCGGGTGGGAGACACTGTCAGCTTTCCATCACTGTGGCAAAACACCTGGGAAAACAAGTTATTTAGGCTGACAATTTCAGTTAATGGTCACTTGGCTTTCAGGCTGGTAGTGAGGCAGAAATGTCATGAAGGAAGTATAGAGAAACACTGACTCAGGAAACAGAAAAGAGTTTTAAAATCCTTCAAAGCAATGGCCCCAGTTCCCTACCTCCTCCAAGGAGGTCCTGCTTCTCAATGGCCCAGTGAACTGTGAGCTCCCCAATGAATTAACTCAGCACGCCCTTGTGAACCATTCATCTCCTAGCAGTGTCACCAGTTGGGAAACTAGTTTTCAACAAACAAGCATTTTGGGTGACACTTCATGTCTATACCATAACAAGTATCTGTATGTCTTATTTATCAGCATATGCCATGTTGGTTATATGTGTATGCTCATTGAATTCATCATTTTGCTTCCACTTAATCTTAGAGATGTTGGATGTTTATTACATGTTGATTGACTGTCTGAGTATAACTGTTAGGATCACAATGGGATGATTCATGTTCGACTTTTGTGTACCCACCACTGTGCTTAGCATAAACGGAAACTCCCCCTCCTGCTTGTCAGTAAATCAGTCAGAAAGCCACCAGAAAGTATGGTCTCCCTTACTTAATTCCAAAAGGAAACAAAAACTGTATCTTGTAGATTTTGATATTATTGTTGGTATTTTTTTTAAATGCCTCAGGGTCTCATTTAGCCCAGAGTGGCCTTGAACTTACTATGTAGCTCAAGATGACTTTGAACTCTTGAGCCTGCTGCCGCCACTTCTATCTCCTGAATGCTAGGTACATTACTATACCTTGATTTAATTTCTCTTCAATCTGAAGTACAGACCTGATTTTTTCTGCAAATGCATTTTCCCTGACACTGTGTTAGTGTGTATCAACTTGCAAAGAATATTCAGAATGACTGGGTATTAGTTCTGTGTTAGCTGATATTAGAATGAGTCATGTGATCAGAAACACATTTGCGTTTGAGCTCCTGCCTAACATTGCAGGATTTAGAACCATTAGAAGCTCAGGAAATTGTGTTAACTATAAAAAATATTTCTAGGATTTGGTAGAAGCTTACATTTTTTTTCAGTACAACCTTGTCTATAAATGACATTTTGTTCGATGACTGACCTCACAGGAGATGGTCACTTAAGACTGTAATGAAATTGAAAATTTTCTATTGTCATAGGCAAAGTCAACAAATTGTTCTCACAATTGCTCTCACCAAATTGACTGCACTGCCAATCACACCACCTACTGTTGGGTACCACAAATGATGATGATGGGAAACCAACTGATGCCTTGTGTGTTTAGCATTTTTGTGTGTTTTACTGCTATTTTAGATGTCCTCCTACTTATAAAACCATTTACTGCAAAACTATACTCATGTTCGAGCCTGTGGCAATCATAACCATCTAGTATTCCCCATGACTCTGATTACATCAAGAGCCCACATGGTGAGATTCAGCTGTCCCTGCTTGTGCATGAGCACACTCTGGGATAGTCATGGCATTTGACAATGGTTTTTAGAGCAGTTCTCCATTAGCCAGGTCTGTGGGTGTGTGCCTCTCTCCCCAGATACTCAGGAGGCTGAGGTAGGAGGATCACAAGTTAAAGGCTTACCTGGGTTACAAAGTGAATTCAAGGCCAGCCTAGGGAACTTAGTGGGAGACTACCCCCACCCCTCGCAAAAGAAGTCTCTAGGGCTAGAGTGGTAGTTCATTCAGTAAATTCCCTCTTGAATGTGATGCCCTGAATCCACATTTAAAAAAAGAAGGTGGATATGGTAGCACATAATTTTAATCCCAAAACTGGGGAGATAGAGACAGACAGATTCCTAGAGCTTACTGACCATCCTGTCTAGCTTAATCTGTGAAGTCCCGGCCAATGAGAGACCTTGTCTCAAAAATCAACTTGGATGGCACCTGGGAAATCAGTCACACCCGAGGTTGAACTCTGGTGCACCCACAACAAATACAAATGGCCTGTGGAAGTAGCTCAGTAGTAAATCTATCAATCAGGGTTATACAAGACAATGGTTAATGTTCTTTTGCTGATGAATAGCAAATTCTTTTCTCCATCATAGTATGAAAATAAAGAATAGCTGATTTTTATGGTATACTGTCTTAAACATTGTTGGACTTCCTGTGGATCCTGGTATCTGTAGAGAAACATTCAGACTTGAATCTCGAGAAGGAAGATCAGTGCTTTATAATGTGCCTGTAAACCAAGAAGTTGCAGTGTTCTGTCTAGCTTTATACATCTACTTTTCCAGCTTATTTAGGTCCTGACCAAGTGTTTTCCTGCAAAGCAACCATGCAACACTCTTCCACCAACATCAGAGGTGCCCACCCAGTATCCCCACTGGCTGCTATTGAGTGAGCAATCTTACCTAGGTGGGGTAGGAGGAAGGCAGTCTGAATAATAAAACGCCTTCCTTTGAAGTCAAATCAATTTTTATTCTTAATCTGTGAACAGGAGATGGGAACAAATAACTTCTGAGTGAAATAAAGATTTCTTAGCCTGTCAACATTTATCTTCTCAGGCTGCAGAGGTGGGATCCCTGTTAGCAGCTGTCAGTTTTAAAATAATCCATTCGCCCCGAGGAAGCGTGAAAATTGTAGAGCACAGAGGCTCAGAGCCGGTGCACTGGCGAGGTCGACTCTGCCCTATTTCCACACTCCCCACTTGAGACTTGGCTGGTCTTACTCTGAAACATCACAGGCCAGTGAAGATGTGCACACATAGAGCATCAATCGTTTCCTTAGGGGAAGAGCTGCTGTATAGTGTAGTGCAAAGTCCCAAAGGCAGTATTGTGTTTTCTATGGACTTCCCAGGCAGGGACTTCTCCTCATTTTCTGATGTTTTCATGGAACATCATATGCTACTGTGGGAGTAAATTTCCCTTCCCTGGGTTAGTTTTCCTTTTCATAAACAAGTCCCAGATAAACAGTCCTGGGCACAACAGCAATAACCACACAGAGCTTCTGCTGCAGCTCTCTTTTTTCCCATCCTACAGAAAAACCAAAGTCAGAGAACCCATGGTATTTCTCTGACATTTGGGGGTGGATGTTATCATTTTGGCATACAGAGAAGATACTAAATTGTATGAGAGTCCACTTTTGTCTCCTGTGAAAATATTCCTTGAGTACCTACTGTTTTCTCTGATGTTCTCCTGAGATTAGGAGAATCATGTGATCTCTGGACATACCCTGGGACATCAGCCAGCCTGGTCCTTTTGGATCCTAGATGAAACCTGGAAGTTCAGTTTGCAGAAGAGCTGGCATGGGTGTATACTGGAGCTAGAAGTAGTACCCAAAGGCGTGAAGAATCTCAACATGAAGGGTATTCATAAGGAAGGGAACCCTCACTGTCCTGCTTTCCTCCCACAATCCTGTTAGGTGGTGAGAACATAGCCCCTTATTGGCCACAGTCTGAGAGAATATCATTCTGCTGATGCTTTCTAGTGTGGGAACCAGCAGGTGTGTCTGTGGAGATCACAAACTTGGAGTATGCTTTCCACTGCCCTTCACTGGATGTCCCACTTCCCCTTTGTTTACTTTGGTTGTCTTCGTGCACGTGCGTGCGTGCGTGCGTGCGTGCGTGCGTGATGCACCTGCTCATGTGTATGAGTGTCAGTGTCTGCATGCCCTAGCAAATGTGTGAAGGTGACAGGTCAACTTTAAATGTCAGTCCTCCCTCTCCACCTGAGACAGTCTTTGCTCTTGTCACTGCACGTGCCAGTGGCTGGCAGGGATTCCCTTGTCTCAATCTCTCCATCCGATCACGGAAGCACTGGAACCCCTGCTATTGCACCTGGGTTCTAAGGATGCAAGCTTAGGTCCCCAGGCTTCACTGCGAATGCTTTACCATTATGTCCTCAGCTCGATGCCCTGTGTTTTAAATGCATGCTGGGGATTGAACTTGGGTCTTTGTGCTTGTGTGGCAGGCACTTCCCTAACTGAGTCGTCTCCCCAGCCCCAAGTGTCTGCATGCTTGAACTCATCATTTGAGTTCCACTTGAATGAAGATGTACCTCCACTTCTCAGAAAAAAAAACAACACCCTTTCAGTGGTGAGCTCCCCCTATGATGCTCACTCACAGAACATCCATCCCAACACAGTTTTGTATTGATATCTGCCGTCCTTAAAGTGGTTTCTCTGCCTACTTATGCTTTCTTCATGGATGTCCTTGTCATCTACATTCTATCTCTTCCCTACCCTGATGCCACCATATTCTGTACCCATCAACTTCCTAGGTCTGCCCTGAGAAATGAACACAAGTTGCATGGCTAGAGAAATCTTCATTTATTTCCTCAAACCAAAGCCGTGTGCCACACACAGGGCTGTTTCCACTGCAAGGAGTCTTGGGGAGGGTCCAGCCTCTGCTGCCGATGGCCCTCCTGACAGCTCCTGACATTCCTTATGTTATGGCTGAGTCTGTCCCACCTCTGCCTCTGTCCCCAGGTGGGTTCTCTGTGTGGAAATACATTCTTTGTGGCATCTATCAGCAGCAGCTCCCCTCTGCATGGGTCTCTGTGTCTCAGGTTCTCTCTTCCTTTGGAGCCTGTAGGATCCAGTGTCAGAACCTCAATGATTAAAACAGTCTTCTTTCTCAAAATCATGGAATTTCCACATCTGAAATCAAAATCATGGTGACCTCAGGGTTGGGTATGCTCCCAAAAACTGAGGGAAGAATCCTTCTATGCCTCTGCTGGCTTCTAGAGCTAAGGGCGATCTTTGGCATCCCTGGACTTACACATCCATCACCCCGTGTCTCTTTCGATGAGCACTCTCCCCCTTCTTCACTAGTGTATCATCAGGACCTCCAGGTTGATTCCTGTTGCTGTGGCAAACACGAGGACAAGAAGCATCTTAGAGGACAGAAGGGCTCATTGGGCTTGGGCTGTCAGATCACAACCCATCATTGAGGGAAGTCTGGGAAGGGGCTCAAGTAGGAACTGAAGAAAAGATCACAAAAGGATGCTGCTTATTGGCTCAATCTCTGGCTCATCCTCAGTCAGCTTTCTGATACAGCTCACACACACTGGCTTAGGACTGGTGCCGCCCTCAGTGGGCTGAGCCCTCTTGCACCTGTCTTCAGTCCAAACAATCTCCTTTAAACACGACCATGGTCTGGATGATTCCTAAATTGAAGTTCCCTGTTCCTACGTGACTCTAGGTTGTGCCAAGTGGATACAAACCAACCAGCACAGCTTAACTTTATTTTTCATGTGTATGTGTGTGATGAGTTTATGTATACATGTGTTCACATATATACAGGCACTGATATGTATGCATATGTGCATGTATGTGAACACACATGAGGAAGCCCAACACTGTTGCTGGGAATCTACCTCAATTGTTTGCTATTCCGTTTTACTCACCTAGGCAAGGTCTGCCAATCAAAGCCAGAACTCACTAGTATGGCTAGTCCTGCTAGCCTACTTGCTCCAGGGAACTATCTGTTTTTGCTTTTGGAGACTGGAATTACCATCAAGGAGCCAGGCAGTAAGGAGCTATCTCCTCAGCTCCCGTTGTTTCTACCTCTTTTGAGACTACTCACGCTTCTTAGGCTGCCCTCAAATTTACTATAGTCAGAGATGACCTTGAGTTTCTAACCACACCCTCCTCCACATTCCTAGTTCTGGACTACAGGTGTATACTACCATACCAGGTTTGTGAATATGGAACCCTGGTCTTCATGCATGCCAGGCAAGCACTCTACCTTCATAGCATAAGATGTCATTTCTTCTAAGAACAGCTGTCATTGGATGGGGCCCACCCTAAATACACTGTGACCTCATTTCAATTTGATTACATCTCTAAAGACTGATGTCCTGTTGAGAACCCAGAGGACACTAACCTGATAAGGCAGGCGGGGAAGACTGGGTGAATGAACAGTGAGTGAATGAATAGATAAAGGAATGAATGGCAGAGCTGTGGGCTCTCAGAGTCCTATCTGTCCTGTGTGTTTCAGCCAGGTACGAGGAGGGTCAGTGTGTTGACAGAAATGAAGCTAACCGCAGGGAGAGCCTTGTCTCCCTCCGAAGATGCCACAAGCTTACTCCAGTGTTGCCGCCCTTCCCTCCAAGGAGTGTTTTTAATATGTCTATTTAAATGCAAATTTTGACTTTCTGTCTGTAATCATATAAAATGTTTGGCACTAAAATTTTAATCAGGAATGTAATTTTATATAGAGACGGTGATGGAGTGCCAGGCCACGTATAATAGAATGAAGCATGCTGGTGTGAATTCTCAGTGTACACAGGCTTTGGCCTCCCTGTTTGGGGGTATGTACATGGAGAGACTTTGCCCAGCACTGCATCAAGATGTCTCCTGTTCATAGACATGGCCTGTGCTTTGCTTCTCATTTTGGTACTTCGTGGTTCTTTGAGAAATGAAGAGGGTAATGAGGTATTCTGAACTGAACTGAACCTGGGTCCTCTGCAAGAGCAGAGAGTGCTCTGATGCATCCCCTGCCCCCTGTTTTGGTTTTGTGTGTTTGTGTCTGTCTCTGCCCTTCTCCATTAGACTGATGATATTCTTACCTATCACCCAGCAAAGATGCTGGCTCTTCATCAAGGAGGGTTAAAGCTTCCCTCCTGTTTAGTATGGCTGTCCTAGCTCCGGAAGACTTTGATCACCCCTGCCAGAGCTCAGTGAGCAGCCGCCAGCACACCCCTCCATCTTCCCCTTTCACCTCTGCTGGAGGCCAGGCTTCTGCACATCTGGGCCCTCCAGGGAGATGGCTACCCAGACACCACAGCACTGTTACCTCAAGCCTTCAATTCAACTCCCTGGAGTCTTTAACCTTTGCCTAGTCCCACAGCGAAGCAGCTCCTACAGAGGCCATGATGAGCTCTGATTGCTTCTCCCCATCATCTATGTCTTTGTCCATCTTACTTATTATGTTGAGAATGTCACAGTGCACACAGCCTTCCTCCAAGTGGGGATTTAGCCATATGGGACTGCATACACAGGCTCCTATTTCTAATTGAACTGAGTACAGGCCTGGGCTCTGGTTCATCCCTACTCCTGAATCTCTCTTTCATAATGGTCCCACAAGACACTCCCAGAGAGAGGTCACCCAGCTTTACGTGTGTGGCTTCACCTCACCCAGGGTTCAGCATCCACTGTACTATCCTCTGGGGTGTTATCTCAGTGTATTTGTTTCTTATTTGTTTTGAGGGAGGTGGTGAGTGGAGGACCCTGAATCTGGGGCTGTAGAGGGATGCTGCAGCACTGTCTACACATGCACCATTTCACTTTGAGCTGCAGGAAGAAGGGTGCACCTCAGCAGTAGCCCATATACAAAGACAATCTAGAATTGCTCCCAGAGCTTTTTCAAACCTCTAGGAATCTTAATTTTTATAAATTTTTGTTAGCACACAAGAAAATGAATTTCATTGTATTTTCTAGAGCATGGTCCTTAGAGCCAAGGAGTAGCCATCTTCTTCAGATCAGCCATGCCAGGTTGCAAGAGTCCCATCTTGATCAGTCCTCTTGACTATTGACATCATCTCATACAAGGAGGGGTGGTGGGGCAAGTTACTGGACCCTCACCTGAGATGCCAGACACAACTGTTAGTCCTATTGCACCAATTGCCTCAGGTGATCTCAGAGTACATAGCCTGAGGGAGGCTAATCGAAGAGGGCCTCCATCTGCAGCTCTGCTTGGACATCATCAGCCACACTAGCTGTAGACTTTCCAGTGCAGCTGCACAGTAACCCTGCCAGTAACTCCTTACCTATGCTCTGTAAGTCAGTCCAATAAACTCACTGGTTCTCCTCGGTAGACTTGAGTGGACTCATACTTTTTGGCTTGTCATGGGGACCATATGAAGTAGGTAGACTTCACTTCTATTTCCACAGGGAATGATTTTTTTGAAATATAGAACATTTTTGTACATGTATCATTTCACTTTATTCTTATGTGTCTCTCCATTGCCTTCCCATCCCTCTCCTTGACTTGGTCCTTTCTGTTGCTGTGACAAGCTTCATGACCAAAGCAGCTTAGATGAGAAAAGGGTTTATTTGGCTTACACGTTCAGGTCACAGTCCATCACTGAAGAAAGTCAAGGCAAGAACTAAAGCAGAAACCATGGAGGAAAGCTTGTTGCTTCCTTACTCTCTGGTTTGCTCACAGACTCATCATGCCATGAGAAGACATTCTTCTTCAGCCCAGGACTACCTGCCTAGGGTTAGTGCTGCCCATAGTGGACTGAACCCTTCTGTATAATTTACTAATCAAGACAACCCTAACACAGGCATGCTCATAGGCCAATCTGATCTGGGTAATTCCTCAATCAAGGTTTGCTTCACAGATGACTGTAGGCTGTGTCAAGTTGATAGGTAAGCTAACTATGACAGACTTTTTCACCTCTTACAGTTTGTAATGATTGCATTTATAAAGCATCTCTTGGATGATTCCAGAAAGATTGCTCTTCCGTAGGTGTGTAGAATGGATTGGGCATAGAGTAAGAGAATAAATATGGATGGAGGTGATGGATCAAGTTTCCTTCTGTAGTCTGGTCTTTTGGAGAAAAGATTTTCCATAGGGAATCAAAGGAACAATGGAGAGGGAAATAGATGGAGATGTGAGGGAGCCTTGTGTGTGGGAAAGGAGGAGAACTGGTGATCGTATGTCAGGAATGAAAAAACGGAGGGTGATTCCTAGGTTTCTATTGTGGTTTTAAATGGATAACACTGACCTGCTATAAATACAAATTTATGAAAGCAGAGAAGGGTTCTGGCTCCTATTGGGGATGATGGATTTGGGACCTGTTGTAAATCCAACTGAAGTTCATGCCTTTTCATCAGGAAGATGATAGTACTTGAACCCTTAGGAATGGAAGGTGCTTCCTTGGGAAAGATGCAAAATGGGAAGGTAAAGCAGCCATATATATTAATCACTTCTCTTGCTGCTGACAAAATAAATACCTGACCAAAGCAGCTTAAGTGAGGAAAGGTGGATTTTGGCTCAGGGTTCGAGAAGATGCAATCCATCATGGTGACAAGAGCATGAGGTGGGATGGCCACATTGTTTCCACATTCAGAAAGCAGAGAGCAATGGATGATGGCACCTTCCACATTCACAGTGGGTCTTCCCACTTCATAAAATCTATTCCAGAGACTCTTTCATGGACATGATCATGGTTTGTAGATTCTGTGGAATTGATAAACAGTAGTGACCACCACACCATGGGGCCCAAGAAACCAGGATATACCTGTTCATTGCATTGCTTCAGCTTGATTTCTTTGTGAGTCTGTGTGCACACATATGTTTCCAGGTAAAAGTAGGCATGTGCATGTGTATGTAGAGGTCAGAGGTCAACCTTGGTTGTCTCTCCTCAGGAGCAGCCTGCGGGGACCTGGAGGTCTCCAATTAGGCTAGACTGTCGGGCTAATGAGCTCCAGGGGCCTCTTGTCCCTGCCTCCCCAGGACTAGGATTGCACTTGTGCCTTGTTTTTCTGGGGATCGAACTCAACTCCTAATGTCTGCACAGCAGGCATTTTGCTGAAGGAGCCATCTTCCCAGTCCCTCTCCTTTTTCTGTCATGTGTCTCCATTTATACAATAAAGTCTATCATCATCCTCCCTAGAAGAAAGGTTAGAAAAAAATCAAGAATATGAGGAAGGACAGTGAAGGAGCCATTCAAAGTCTTGAGTGTGAGCAGACAGGGACGAAGATCAGGCAACTGATATGTAGTGGATTTAAAAGGAGGAAAATGTAGAATAGGAGGATCATTCATATCAAATGTTCATCAGGGGAGGAAACCTTAGGTCATGCCCATTGCAGGTGGCTTCACAGCAAAGCATTGATATTGTCACTATGTGGTGGAAAGAGGACAGAGATGATGGATTCCAGAAGAGGCCAAAGGATTCCATAGGGGAAGGAAGTAGGAGCAATCCCATGAAGCTTGATGTGAATTAAGGGACAGATCCTCAGTAGGCTGGCCGATGGGGAGGGGTTAAAAGAAGGGGGCGTCTGCATAGGTCTAGGGGTGGAAATATCCTGCAGCAGTGGATGGTACAACTGTGGTCTACCTGGCAAGTCAGCATAGCTGAGGGGAAGCAGATGTGAAAGCAGACACCTTCCTCCATAACAGAAGGACTAAGATAAGAGAAAGCTTGATCCTTGAGAAGTCTGTGGGCTGTGGCAGGGATTTACAGCACATTCCCCTGCTTTGACATTTGCTGTCTCTCCTAAGGCAAGAAGCATCTGAAAAATGGGAGGCCGGTCAACACTGCTTTAAATAGTCATATGGAAAATGGAAGAAGTCTCTCTCTCTCTCTCTCTCTCTGTGTGTGTGTGTGTGTGTGTGTGTGTGTGTGTGTGTGTATGTTCGTGTATGTACAGGTGCATGTATGTGTGGGGGTATACACACACACACATATACATGAGTGCATGTTGAAGGTAGAGGAAGTCTTTCAGTATTTTTCTTGGGTACCATTTTCCTTTGTGTTGGATAGAGTCTGTCCTTAGCCTGGAACTTATCAAGTAAGTTATCATAATTAGCTAGCCACGATGATCCACCTGCCTCCACTTTCCTGGGTCTGGGATTACAAATGCATACCACCATGCTGGGCCTTTTCATTCACATTCTGGGCATCAAATCAGGTTCTCACGTTTACAAGGCAAACACTGTGATGCCTGAGCCGTTTGTCCAACCCAGCATTCAGAATTTTCATTGGAAGATTTTTGTGTTTCACACCCCAGAAACCAAAGGGCTAATAATCCAAATGGAGCTATGTTGTCTTGCCCAAAGAAGCAGTTTGGGATTGAGGTATCATGGAAAGTATGGGCAGATCTACAGACTCCCAGAAACTGTTCACTTGCATTGAGTGGATGTGTGATTTTCTTTACTAAGTAGTGTGAAATCTTCATCATTGGTTCTTAGAAGCTCAGGGCCTTTAAGAGTGGAAATGAACTGCTGATAGTCTAGAAATGAAGCCCAGTAGGGCTGGTGGGCTGAAGTTACTGGGGAGAACTGATGGCAGTCACTATGGACTACCAGATGGAATCTGGGTGGAAGGAAGGGTATGCTTAGACTGTTGGTTTCTTCTTTTTCCTCTCTTCCATCTGATAGGCAATGCTGAACTGAGCAACCTTGAACAAATCTCTTTGGGGACACATACACTTACTTCCTAAAATGGATCCCAGAAGAGGCCAAAGGAAGAGACGCACTTGATCTTATGAATATTGCCAAGCCATTGGGTACAGACCTTCCTAGTATACTACCCTGATACGTGATACTTTTCCTGGGGAGACAAATACCCACTTGCCTGAGACAGGAAACCGCAAAAGACCAAGGTTAAGAAACCAAAGAAGTCTAGCTAGCTGAGCCGAAGCATTTTGTGCTTTGTTTGATTTGTTGTTTTTGTTCACTAATAGAGTATGGGTGAGAGGATTACTTACAGGAGTAGAAATGACTCAAAGACAGCTACATTGTGGAAAGCCAGTGTGAGTGATGGCTTATAAAAACTGGAAACCTGGACCTCACTGCACAACTTACAGGTAAACTGACAGAACAGTGTGTGTCTCTCCCAGACAGCTCAAGTAGGCCGAGCCTCTTCTAGGTTGCATGGCCTGTCTGTCTTACAGGCAGACCAGCTGGTCTCTGCCTCCTTAGAAGTCATTAGTACTCATATAAATTTGTGGAGGGATCAGTCTAGTGCATCTTTTCAGTTTCAGGGATTTCCTGAGGCTGCTAAGTTGTTTACATCCTGAATATTAAGGAATGTCTCTCCAGAATTTCTTGAGTCTTTAAAACTGCCTGAGTCTTACTGAGCTTTACTGGAAAGTGCTACACAGCACTCCACTGTTCCCAGAACCTTCCAAAGAACTCACTTTCTTTCTTACTACTATCTGCAGAGGATGTTAGTAACTTTTTACTGTAGGACATGTGATGAGGAAACCAAAGCTCTCTCGTCTTCACGTAAGTTTCTCTGATGGCCAGTCACAGTGAGTATCACTTTTAATCCTCCTAGAGACTGGTAGTATGCTGTGGTGACAATAGAATTCTAACAGATGGCAATTCAGAGACAGGGTACCTGCTAGGATGGTTTGTGGGGTGACAGGAAAGTGGTGGAGGAAAGGAGATGGGATACTGAAAGCTTGATTGAGAACTAAGGACAAAAGGACCTTTTATGATAGTGGCAGGTATGGTAAGGTCAACAGCTCTTCTATTTCTGTAGGTTGGGTAGGGAAGATATTGGACTTTAAACCAGTAGGGCCTACAGAATGTAGTATAGGGTTGGCTACCTGTCCCAGTGTCCTGGCTCTGGGTACTGTGTGTCAAATGCATTCTGGGTCATCAAGCCTGACTCTGCAGCTGTTTGCTTACGGGTCAGATTGGGCTGCAGCTCATATGCCTTTGGGATGTGGGATGCTGCTAGTCCAGCCTGGCATTGGACTGTTGTGTTCTGTAGTCTTTACTGTTGCACCTGCTGCTGCTGGAACTGGGCCTTCCCTTTATCCTTGCTGGTTCCAGCAAGTTCGAGGCCATCACACCACCAAGCACTTACCAGGTTACTTCTTGCTTTGCTGGTTCCCAGGCACAGGTTTAATATGTGTCTCTATAGCTTTGTCACCAATACAAAAATACAAAGGCCATGGGACTTGCCCCTTGCTACCTCCTAGAGCAGGGCAGCTGTGAACTATTTCCATAAGAGGCAGGAATCCAGGCTTGTGGACCACAAGATATCTCTTCTTCCTTGGCCTCATCTTTGGAGCCTGAAAACAGCTGATTGCCACATGCAAGCAGATGGACATGGCTGTATTCCAATAAAACTTTATTAATGAGCGCTGAAATTTTTAAGTTGCTGTGAGTTTCATGCATCCTAGAACATCACTTTCTTTGAGATGCTTTATTTTTCCTCCAAATCACTCAAAGTTGCAAGATCTGTTCCTCTCTATTGGGCCATACAAAAGAGGACCCTGGAACAGATCCAGAGGACACAGTTTACAGTCTCCATCCCGCAGCATAGCTCAGAGCTCAGGCTGGGAAACCACAGCAAATGATTCTTTGTGGTTCTTGAAGGAAAATGGGAAGACCCAGACCTGGTGGCACAGGAGTCATCCCAACTACTCAAGAGACTATGGTAGGAAGATGGCAAGCTCAAGGATAGCCTAGGATACTTTAGGATACAGCTGAATGGCAGTGTGATTGCCCAGCATCAGTGAAGTCTGCAGTTTAATCCCCAGTGTCAAGGAAGGAAAGAGAAGAAGGGGGTAACTGAGGCAGGAGGAAGGGAAAAGCTAGAACAGAGGAGAGGGAGGGAGAGGAGGGAAGGAGAGGAAGGAGGGAGGAGGGAGGAGGGACAGATTTGGAAAGGCTGGTTTTGCTCACCCACAGAGCAGAAAGGAGAGGTGCTGAAGAACTGTGAAATAAACAGTGGATTCCGTTCCAGTAGATCTTTGTTCTCAAGCATGAGGTGACCTTGAGTCAGTTGCTCCAGCTCTCTGGGCTGCGACTGTACCGGCCTCATCGCCGGTATAACTTTTGCTTTCCGAAAGAAAGTGAAATACTTGTCTCTCACAAGTTTGCTCCTCATTGCTACATCCCCAACCCCCAGCCCCTGGGACTGGAGAACAGAACGAACAGCAAAATCCACATCCTAGGAAGCTACTGAGCTGTGGTCTGCTCAGGCCAAGAGGGAGCAGAAGACATGTTCCCCGGGGTTCAAGAGGTTGCCAGAGGTCT